>NC_031775.1:23193575-23268419 GCF_001522545.3 Parus major
ATTCTAAGCCTCAACCCATTCACCCAGTGATTCAAGAAACTTTCTAATCTACACATTTACACTTTTCTTATTTAACTTTAGCATTTGTTCTCATGTATCACGATGAAAACATGCCCATGAATTTCATATTATATGAAATTCAGTGTTTCCCCAAATTCCCAAACCAAGTATTAAAAACAAGGGCATAGACACTGTATCTCAGACTCCAACAGAGCTCTGCTGCAAGAAAGGAGCTGTGGGAAAATCATACTTGACTCTTCTAACAAATGGTCATTTGAACTGGCTTCTGTGCCATCTATGCCATGGCAGAAGGAGTGTTTTGGAGCTGTAGCCTTGGGTGGGGTGGTGCTCAGGAAAGTATAGCTGTATCCCTGTCTCCTGTGGTAAACTGTGTTAGAAGGGACAGGCTAAGTAATTAAGGTTATGCTTTACACAACAGCACTCCTATGCTTTATTCCCAAACAGTGCTGGAGCAAAACAAGTCAGCCTTGTGTCTGCCACAGACAGCTACTGAGATTTTATCAGAGTAGAGGTGGTGTCACTTCTGGTAGCATTGCTCGTTTTTCCTTTATTCCAAAACAATGCCTTGGCTTTCTTTTGGCTTTTTTTTCTTTTTTCTTTATTTTTCCCAAAAAAGCTGTGTCCCTGTTTTGTAGAATAAAGGATCTATGCATCCCTTGCTTTGCTATCTGCAAACATTGCCCTGCTTTAGCAAAGAGTAAAACTCAACAGCATATGATACACCTGTGAGCCCTTTCAGAAGACTGCTGTCAACATCCTGTTGGAAAAATATATATGCCAATTCCCAGCTAATGATTAGAACCTGCAGTTCTCTTCACTCTGCATTTTTTCTGCAAATGCAATGATAACATGTAACTTTCCGTGTTGTTTAATAAGGTGTTTTTCTGTGAAATTCTTCATGCAATGTGTGTCAATTCCAGCTGCACACATGTGCAGACATGTGCACACACACGTGCAGAGAGATAGATCTGTACTCACATAAATCTGCACGTCTGCACCTCCACTGAAATCAATGGAGCTAATCAGTTGCAACTAGCTGTGGATTTAGGTCATTTACTTTATAAATCAATGCAGTTTTCTTTTGAGATGAAAAATGCATTATAAATCTAAGGTTATTGTTATTTATATCTCTGTAGTCTTCTGGTGGAGAATGTAGGAAATGAGTTATCTTCCTGAATATTGTGTATTAGGTTTGTTGATAACTTTTTCTTATGAAATCTTTGCAGGCGTATTACCATTATTGTTGCCATCGCTATTGTTATTGTTATTGTCTTTATTATTACTGTCATCATTAGCAGTTTTTAAAACCATTCTTAATAGTCTGTAAAAGCCATACAAAGAAATTTCACATGACACTTGAAATGTTTAGAGAAATTTCTATCCACAGCATGGAAAGAACTGAGGAGGAAAGAGCCCATTTATAAAGCTGTTTGCAAGCCATTTCAATACAGAACACTTAGCTGTTTCTCCCAATGAGAATTTTAGTAAGCTCATCGATTAGGGCAGTGTAGGGTGATGCTGAGCTTGTGTAAACTTTGGCTGAGAAGAAATCAGTGCCTTTCTATTGCTACTTGCCACCCTCTGAACCAAGATTACACATGGTGGTTTGGAGGTACCTGGAATTCATGTTTGTGGTTAGAAATCCCAAAGATTTCAAGAAGCTGATGAGAGGAGCACACTGAGTTTGAGATTTGCATCCCAAACTGATCATGGGGTCAGTGGGAGCTTAGACTTGAAGCAGTGCTGAATCAGAGACCAAGTCTGTGGTCATATTTCTGTACTGCCAAACTGTTGGTTAGTGGATTTTAAAAGTTTGTCTCTCATCCTGGAAAATGCAGAATACTTCAGCTAGTGGTCTCAACTGATTCCTGTTAGAAGAGATTTCTTCTATAGATTTGCATCAAAGTGGTCTGTGTTCACCTATTTAAAAAACATAATGTTCTGAGGGGAATGTGTATTGCACAGTCATTATACTCCAACTATTATTAAAATATTGCATTATTAACAATATTTTCATAATACTATTTTATTAAAATCAATATATCAATAGAATGGCTTTCCCAACCTTCATTTTGTGCTACATGCTGTGAGAGGCTCTCTGGGCTGTAGAAAGCAGCAACCCTTTTAGCACACAATTTTGTACCGCTTCATAGCTGTTAAGTGAGCTTTTTCCGTGTCTTTCTTTATTGTATGAGTATCCTAGGCTTTTTGAATCCTCTGTGCTTTATGCTGTGTATGCTTGTCCTAAGTAGTCCTAAAAAAACTTGTCAGTATGGTAACATTGGTAATTTGCATAAAGGGGCTTTATATGATTCTGAATATCTAAGAGTACTCTGAATTGGGAGCTGCTTTTAGTGGGGTGTTGGACAGGATGTCTTGCAGAGGTCTGTTCCAACCTAAATTATTCTATGATTTTGTAATTTTGTATGGCTGTAATGCTGCAAGAATTAATTATTTCCTTACAAGCTGGGTGGGCCCTGTTATGAACATGGTTTTGTGATGCACAGGGAATAACATGAGGCTTTGTGAGCTGGTCTGCCTTGAACTGCTGCCTAACCAAAGTAAATCCACTCTCCTTCCTCCAGTTCTGGCTGATCATCTTCTGCCGTTCCTTTTGTTGTTGCTTTTGATAGTTCTCTCATCTGACAAGAGAGTCAGTTTGGCTCCTTTAGTGTAGAGCTTTGTACCAAAGCACATTGTGGTGCTTGGTGCAGGTGTTGGGAAAGCAGCTGTGGGACACACAGGATCCTCCAGGAAATAACTCCAATGCATAAGGGTGGTGAGTTAGACATGTTCTCAGATGAATGCCTAGAATGCACTAGCCTGTTTGAAATCTGCAGGTTTCTAAGTCCTGTGCTGCACCCCTCACTGTTAACTAGTAGATTTTTCAGTGATGTCATGTTCTGGTGGGTCAGATCTAACATTTCTGGACTGACAAGACGTAGGCACAGCGTGTTACTTGGCTGTCCAACAGGGGAAAGGAATCACCCTGTATCCTCCTTCTAGTCAATTGTGAAATATCCAAACCAGTTTGTACCATTCAAATCAGAGATGTTTTCATGGGTCCAGAGAAGGGCTTTATGTTCTTCCAACTCTGACTCATAATTATTACCCCTGCCACTTCATCTCTAGAGATGCTAAACATCTCTCCAAACCTATATTAAGAGAAACAACCTTTTTGCTTCAGAGCCCTGCATCATTCAGTAGGCTCATTATGTATGTGTGCAGACACTCATTTACAGATAGGGATCATTAAGTTTCTCTGTACTGATAAATAAATATTTATGTAGACACACCCACGTGTGTATATAAATTTCTGTGTAGTTCTATGTATGTGAACTTAATGATCTCTATATATGTGTGTATGCATAATTGAACATTAATATTTTCAGTGAGCTGAAATTTGGTTTGTCAACATTGCTGTGACTGCTGCCCTTGGTTATGTGTGTTAGGAAATGTTCCTGGTTGTAAATTAATAGGGTAAGAGTCCTGGCCCTTTCTAACACCTTCTTGTTTATATGGCCATGCAGCTTTACCAGAGATGAAGTGGGAATAATTTTTTCTTTCCAGGAGACCCATAAAATTACTGTCAATCCATCACTGGGTGGCAGAAGAGTGAGGAAGAATGAATAAGTAATTGAGAGATGTTGGAAAAGTTGAGATGGGTGCCAGGGGAGGTTTGAGGTGAGAAAGAAATTTTTAAGAGCGCAAGCCACACTGTGTCAGACCAGAAGTCCCTCTATTTCAGATCCTCGTTCCAGCAGTGGCAAGCAGAGGATGCTAAATATATATATATATATATAAAATACTAATTTATACTAGAAATATGGTTACCTTATATAATTCTCACATTTACAGAGATTTACAAATAAGGACCTTTCTTGGCCAGACATGGTATTCTTTGTATTATTCATCGTATTTCAAAGATATTAATGAGTTTCCCTATTTCTGAAGGTTTGCCCTCTATATACTTTGAAAAAAGTTTTTAGCACTCACCTTATCCTGTGGCCAGGAGTTCCATGAGTTACTCTTGTTCTGAAGAACTGGCTGACCTGTGGAAGACATTAGCAAAGTAGATAAAGGTATGAAGAAGGCAATGTGGACAGATTCTGATTCACACTCAGCAGAGATTCAGCAAACTGAGTATGAGAAAAGGGCAACAGCTCTCAGGTCCAAGCTCACA
The DNA here is from genome assembly GCF_001522545.3 of Parus major. Classification (NCBI taxonomy): domain Eukaryota; kingdom Metazoa; phylum Chordata; class Aves; order Passeriformes; family Paridae; genus Parus; species Parus major. Next base: position 23,197,780 of record NC_031775.1, read on the forward strand.
CTGAGTTCAAAGTTACATGGGAGCCTGGAGTCATTTTCCTGTCTTTTTCTGATAAGGTGATTATCATCTTTTCCCTTCAAGCAAGACAACATCTGCTGCCTTTTGCTCAAGTCTTGCTGTTACATTTAAAAGCTAACACAGGAAAGAGAATTGTGAGCTGACACGGTGTCCTTGAAGCATCCTGCCCCTTTGCCTAGAGGCAGGGAGCCTTGCCATGGGTCTGCCACCTCTGAGTGGGTGAGAAAACCTCTGAGAAAAATTCATGTGGAACCAGTGATAGAAAAGAGTGCCTTTTCTGGGATGAGGTCAGAGGAGCTTGTGTTCTCACCTGGCACCAGGCTTTGCCTCCTTTACCCCTGCTTTAGCAACCTCAGCAAAGGAGAGATGATGTGAGTGGATGGCAAAACACCATGAGGTTGTTTATCCTAGAAGGAATCGAGTCTCTTGTACAACATCTTCTTACATAAAGAAAAGAGTCAGTGTTCCTCAATTCCCATGGCCCACAGGTGCCTTTAAACTCTCCTGTCATCAGTCTGGCCTCTTTTCACTTCATTCTGTGAGAAAAGAGGAAGAAACTGTCTGAAAAAAACAGATCTTCTGCAACTTTGCTGCTGAGCCACACAGAAATTTGGCAAATAGGGAATCTGGAAGAAAGATTTCACCAGAGTTCTCTAGAAAGCTAAATCCAACTTTCAGCTTCCAGGGTAGAAAATGAGACAGGGAGCTGTTGTGCTGAAAGATTCTGAACTCTGTCCTTATATACCTTCACTTCCTCTGGGAACCAAGGCTGTCCATCCAGCCTCTGCATTCTCGGGGCTACCAAAACTGTGGAGATTTTAAAGATCAGAGAGAAGATTTCAAAGCCTGGTTTATCCAATTGTATGGGTACCATCAGATATTAGAAATGACTGTTAGGTTTTGATTGTTGTCCCTACTTTGGTTTTATCTCACTTCTCAGTTTTCCTTTCTGCTGTTCACTGCAATATATGTTTGTGGTGCAGCTGGCATTGTTATTGGCTATGGATTTTCCTGCAAGGCTCTGATGTGTCCTTGTGAGTTCAGTTTGTCTGTCCTCACTCAGGGAACTGTGCAGACTGCAGTGCACAAACCTATATAAGGACTCTTCATAACAGACCCCATGAAATTAAAGTGAATCTGTGCAAATAATGACTTCACACAGAAAAAAAGAGGAAAATTTGGAACTTGATCTGAGAACAAAAATTCTAAATACAATTATTAAGTAAGGAAACCAAAATGATTGAGAGGATATTGGAATTTGCCATAGTGAGCTGCATTCGTGTATCATCCCATCTAATTTCAAAACCTTCTGGAAGTAATGAATAGCTTGGACTTTGTGAGAAAATGATCAATCTGCTAATGGCATCAAGTGACTTTACAATGGACAAGAAAATGTGTGTTATAGGAATTCCCTTTTTATTCCAGCAGATGATCAGTTTATACCCTGGAGTAGGAGAGTTGATTACCCATATCATTATCTTTGTTTGCAAGACTTAAAAACATTATTAACAACCCCAAGATTAATCAGTGTCACTTCTTCCTCCCATCTCCCTCTCTGCCAGTCTGATTTTTAGCCTTTGGATCTCTGCATGAGTTCACCTAAACAGTCCACAAGAGGCACAATATTGATTGTGCTGTTAATACTTGCAGTGTGAGCCGAGGTCTTTCTGTGGCACCTGAAAGACAAATCAGGTGATGAGAACATCTACTTAGAGTAATCTTTCTCAGACAGCATCGTGTGATTTATTTGGCTTTAGGAAAAGGTTGTCTGTGACCCAAGACCAGTTCCCAGCAGTTGCACCATGTACTCAGAAGATTCCTGGCAGAAGCCATAACACATGGAGAAGGCATCGTGCTCTGTGGCACGTATTGTCTCTCTTTGACTTTCTGGGGCAAACATTACTGTCATTGGAACCAAGTGCTATTTATGGACAGTAGATCAAATACTGTGCTAAAATAGTCAACATCATTAGCTGTATTTTGCTGGTAGGGAAGTTGAGGGAGAAAAAAGGACATGCCCATGGTCAGTCACTCAGGAGGCTGTCATTGGGAGAGCTTGGCAGTAATGCAGGTCTCCAGAGTCCCAGATGGGTATCCCACTGTGTAGACTTCTCCCATTTCTTTGGGGGAGGGAGATGCTCAGTTGTGTCTATAATGCTCAGACAAGGGGGATGGAGAGGTGAGCATATGCAGGGAGGAGGACTAGAGAAAGGTGTGTTCACTCAGAACTGGAATTCCCTGAAGTGAATGAAAGAAGGAAGCCCTTGCAGGAGCCAGAATGAGCAGTAGGCTGATACACAATTTCTTTTTCCTAGATAAAAGGACAAGTTTTGCCTGATGGCAACCCAATCCAGATACTCTTGTCTAGAGGCTCATGTGCTTTGTTTCCTGTGCTGCTAAGTAAGGACAGATGGATTTTGGCTCTGTGCTGTCCTGCTGCCTGCAGGTGGGCTGGGCTGTATGAAGCACTCAGGCCTGATGGAGGGCGCACAGGAAGGGGCAGGATGCTGTGAACACATGCATTCCTGAGTCTTTCACCTTTTTGTGAGAGCAAGATGTAAAATATTCTGGTGCTCTGATCCCACCAACCCTCAGGGGACTGAGAAACTACATTGCTTTAGCACCTTTCCAGCTCAATCTCTCCTTGATCCTGCAGAAGGAAAAGGGTGGCACAGCACAGCAGCTTTTCTGGGAGCTTGAAGGCTGTGTTAGGCTGTCTGCAGAGTTCACTCTGACAGATTTTTGATCACTGAACTGAATGATTGCTGGAAAGCAGCTCTCCAGAGCTTCTTCTTCTGAGCCTTCTTCTCTGATATCCAGACAAAGCTCATCACTGTGCTTCACTTGTCACATGCATTTGGACCTTACATTTTCTAGGGAATGGCTTCCACATTTATATTGGACATTTCTGGTTGGGAATCTGCTGATTCATAGGATGAAAGATTGAAATGACTGAATGTGTTGTGTTACCCAGCTTCCGGCAAAGCAGCAGCACCTGCCTCTGCTGTGACCACAGACCCATGAGGGGATGAAATACTCAGATTGCTGACACCTGCCAGTATCTTTTCTAGAAGAGAGTGGCAGCATCTTCAGGTTTCAGAACTGTCAGAACCTGGTTGTCTTTCATGAGTGGTTCGAAGAACAGAAAGAACACTTCTTAAAAACAGCATTAAAATTTAATATGCTTTCCCATCCCCCTTCCTAGGTGTCTCATACTCTCTTTCATGTTGCTGGGATTTCTTTTGAAGCAATTGTCATGTAAAGTGGTTTGAGAACATTGGTAATAAATTTTTTAGAGACCAAATTTCAAAAGGTCTGATTTGTCATTCAAGAAGTTTTTATTTTGATATCACTTTCTATTTGAAAAAATAATAACAAAACAATCTCTATCTCCTCCACTGCCTTATGCAATGTTTGTGCAGCTAAAGGGGAAATTGAGTCCAAAGTGTAGGGCTGCTTTGTAATTACATGTTCTGCAGATTACTTACTAATTACACTTGTCATTACTTGCTAACTGAACGATCATGCTGTACCATGTCATTTGCAGTGGTTTTCCTCTTCTGCTAGCACTGTAAAGGAAATGCCCACTGAGCTGATGAATAATACCAGGACTGTTCTCCAAAGCCAAGGGAAAGGATCTGCTGTGTTTATACTGTAGGATTTTTACTGCAAGGTTTGGGTTTTGATCTGTATTCATAGAAACTCTTTGCCTGCCCCATCTCCTCTCTCTCTCTCCTGCCCTGAAATCTGGCAGAGGTGCAGCTTTTCATGACTAGTTCAATATGGATTGCTGGTGGACAACACTTTAAATTTCTTTCTTGTGGTCAACCTCGATGTTATGTCATTCAGTTTCAGTGGAAATAAACCACATCCCTCAGATTTAATCTGCAGGAGAAATTCTGTAAAAATCTTGTTTGACCCTTCTCCTTGGGAAACAGAACATAGACCAAGATTTTCTTGAACAAATTTGTCCTCATGAAGGCTGCTGTCTAGTGTTGGTACATTCTTCATAGTTTCACTGCTGTTGTTTATTCTCCTTCTGAATAGTATCAGTGGAGGACCTTACACCTGAGAGGGTTTATTTAGATGGTTTAAATTGAACTAATTTGCACTGGCTGAAAATTTAGATCCAAATGGATGGTGTATTTTAATTAGAAGAAAATGCATCTCTTCTTTCTATTAAAAAAAACCCAACTATTTTTTTTTACTTTATTTTGGTCCACAGACAGAAGTAGAGGAGCCCTGAGTCATCACCCATTGCCCTCAGGCTACTGTTTCTACTTGACAGGTCAGCCAAAAGCAACTGAATTAAAAGCTCCAAAGCGACTCTTAGAAACCGTATTTATTGTTTAGGAAAAAAATTAGGCAGTGTTTTTTGTTGGCAATTGCCTGCCTTTCCAGTGTCATCTTTCATTTTTTATGTTTCTTTTGTTTCCAGTCTCTTACTCCCTGCATCGTCTTGCCAGACATGAGACAGTTTAACTCTCCCTTTCCCTCTCTCCCTAATTGCTGATTTGTGTCTCTTCCAATTAAGTTCTACTTCCCTGTCTCAGTCCTTTTCTATCCAATTTCCTTGTAACTAGTGACCTCCTTTATTGCTAATTCCATCTAAGCCCTAATAAAAATAATTGGGAGATTACACAGCCCATTTGGTTTTCTGTTAAGTCATGATTTATGTTTAACTCATGGAGAAATAGCTCATCTCTTCATAAAATCTGGTCCCACCTGCACAACTTTCAGCTGTTCCATTGCTGCTCATGTGGTTTTGGCCCAGATAGCTCAGCCTGCACACAGGAGTTTGTCTCACTGTACTGCTCCTTCCTTACACAGAGATGGATTCTGATCCAGGTTTCATAACAGGACCTCTTCTTTGTGTGAAATTGTCAGAATTTTCTTTCATTGACTCAAAAGCTGTAAATATCAATAAGTTAAGGAGGTACATCTATGTACCAAGGCATTCTGTAAGTGTTCTGAGCCAGCAGCTCTAGCATAGGCTTGTGGGGAAAAAATCCCAAACAAATCAAGGCAATTATGAATGAGAGGATATCTGTTAAGATTGCAGCAGTAGCAACATGTGTTTCTCTGCTGGACATCAGAACGAGAATGAGCACCTTCAGCTGTGGTGAATTAAATACTCACTTCTCCAGATCTGGGACTCCCTCTGGGTTCAGTGGGAGAAGAGCTTCCTCTCTAGGGACTAGAAAAAATAAAAATAAAAATAAAAAAAAACCAAAACCCAAACCAACACATGCTTGTTTTCCTGCCAGGAGGTGATTCTTCCAGATTGTGCTTCATAACACTTCTTGGGTTTGCCTATTAAATATCTACTTCTGGCACTTCCTGTAGGATGCACAGATGTAAATAAAGAGGGATTTTAACTGAAATCAGATGGTGATCTTACTTGACTTTCTTCCTTTCTACATTCTCAAAACAAAAACACAGATTCAGGTCAGCAGAAGTATTTACTAATTTGGGTGATTTTACTATTGGGGATTTTTTGCTTGCTAAGACACTTCCTCTGCAAGTGTTTTTCTTTTACAATAAAAGGAAATAAAATTCAAGGTTGGTTTCAGGCTTTTCTAAATGAAACAGTCTATTTATGATGACACTGCAATTAGCTTTTCTTTCAGTATTATCAATTAAAGTATATGTTTGGCTCTCTTTCCCTAGTTCTGGCTTTACTTTTCTGTTGATCCATCCATCTGCTTATGTAGTTCATCTCAAAAGATGCTGTCTACTAAGTATATTATATTATTTTGCTTTTATTTTATTTTTAGATATTAAAAATGCTTAGAGTCTATTCTGTGGGGCCTAATCTTGTTAAAATCTAGTTTCAGAGGTCCCCAAGGTACGCTGAGAGAAGCAAAAGGAAAAAACACCCAACCTTTTTATGTTTCTCACCTCGTTGATGTCCAGTGAAGGAAAACTGCTTCAGAAAGGAGGGTACTTTTGATGTTAGGTGCAGTGAAGATTACCTTATCACCTTCTTCCTTCCTTGGCATCTGCAGGCCTCTGTCTCAGTGCTGGGCACATCTGAGCAAGTGTTACACACAAAGGAGCTGGGAGGACTGGTGAAGGGAAAATCTTCCATCCCTATCCACACCAGCCGAGTACAGGCAGCTTCAGTGCTTGCTTGCTCCATATGATGTCCTACCAGTTTACTTCAAAAATGATAGAAGAGGACTTGATTTAGGCATGAGAATGAACATTTTAATGCCTGGGCAGCTAGTCTGAAACTGCCAGCAGGGGCAGATCCACATGCATACAGCTGATGCCTTTCCTGTGGGAGCTATTACTTGAGGAGGTCTGTTTCTCATACCATGAGCAGGGACAGGGATTGAATCTATGCACCAGAGGCAGGTGAGTTGTTATCTTGTGACCCTCAATTCATTCTGTTGACCTGGCAGGAATGAGCAGTATTGAATTACATAAAAAGCACAACTATTTGACAATACAAGGAATGATAAAGCAAAAGCAATGCAATTTGAGAAGAGAGCATTGTATAAATGTAAAAAGCCTTTCAAAGAAGGCTTTCCTGTACAAGGTTATCCAGGCAGTGTATACCACATTTGTAAGTTACTGTGTATTTAAAAAATTAATGAAAGATATAATTATAGCAACATTACCAATGATCATTTCTAAAATGACTCCATCAAGAAACTGTAAGCATTTCAGAATTGATTTCCATGTTTCTAATAGTTTTTCTGCAAATTAATGACACCCAGCCCTGGCAATAAAAGCCTTGCCTTGTTTCTCCAAAGGAAGGATTGGGAAGCATTTTCTGGGTTTTTTTAAGCAATGATTTCACTGTAAGCTATGCATAGAGCCAGGTGAGAAGGTGCTGCCCTATTAGCTAAGATTTTATGTGGAATTGTAACTGCTTAGTCAGAGGGATAGAACAAAATCTATGCAGTCTAAAGCCAGTAAATTACCATTCTATGTCTTGGGTTGGAGAACCTTTGTTAAATTGAGCTTAGTCAGAAAACCATCTCTATCTAAATACCATCTGGGCTCTTGTATTTATTGCTTCTCAAGGACTTCCAGATCAGACTGCTTATATGGAAAAATCAAAATATACCTTCTTTGTTGGCTTTTCAAATATGGACCTTGAAAACCCATCTCTCTTGTTTTCTATGCTTGCAACAAGTAATTAAGAGCTTTCAGACCATGGTAGATAAAGTTATTGAGGCAAAATTTATAGTACCTCATTTCCTTTCTCCCTGTATTATCTTGATAATTTAGATATGTTTATTAAAAAATCCACCTCCCTTATTTAGTGACCAAAGTAAATGTGAAATGAAGGCACATGGAATCAGATAAGTTGAATGAGATGGTGTCTTCAAAGCAATGTGAGGACTCACCAGTTCAGGAGGGATAAATAAGGCCCCAACAATCTCGTTTTGCATCTCTTTCCTTGGAACTTGTTTTGTTTCTTGGCACCTGGTATAGAAACCAGTACGTAAGAACTGGAACCCTTAGTGCCAAGCACTTATTGATAGCTGGACACTCTAAGTTTTAAAATGTTGTAGCTCTTTGCTGTCTGCCCAACCCTCTATTGGAGCTGTCCACCTCAAAACAGATGTGGTGGGAGAGGTCATGTGCATGCCCCTTGGCCCCTATGGAAAAACATCCAGTGATGTCATTCATAAAACTGAGAAAGTGGAGTTCGGTTTCAGCACCTGCGTTTGTTCAGTCAGGGTTTCTGCTCTGTTATTGTTTGTTCAGCTCATTTTAAATTTCACATTGAAGATTTTTATCACTTTCCAAGGAAAGCTGTTTGATAGAACCTTGATGGAACCCCACAGATCACACAGCGCTCTCCTCCATTCCTTGCATTTGCTTATAGAAACTGACAGGAGTGTCAAATACACAAAAAAGTCATCTTGAGCTGTCACATGATGTTCATGACATTGGCCATGAAGCCATGCTGAAGGTGGAACTTGGCATTGGTGAGCAAAACCCACTAGGTGAAGGTGCTTGTTGGCTTTTCTGCTGCTCTTATCTCCAAAGTCTTTTCCACATAGATTGATTAGCCTTCAAGAGATTTTATTCAGAAGGGGAGGGTGGAGTAGAGAATTTACTGCTTTAGGACTCAGGTGACCTAGAACCATCTCTGCAGTGCAGAGGAAAACATCCTTCTGTGCACACTCTTCTCATTACATTTAGTGTAGTATTGTTTCCATCTAAATTGTAGCAATTATACACCAAGATCTACTTTGAAATCATTTAATTAAAGAGTATCTAATGTTCTGTGCTTTTGGAATGCTAATATGTTGCCTTTTTCTGAGAAAAACTTGGGTTTTTTTCATTAATTAGCATGGAAGAATTTCAATGTCAGAAGGAATTTTTAAAAATCTTTTTATAATAGATAATAAAATCAACTAATGCTGATGATTTTTGAAAAACCACAAAGGAAACTTTTGCTTTCCTGATGGACAGTTAATCTGAGGAGCAAGATTTTCCTTTTAGATGCTTTGATTTGCCAAGTGTTGGATTTCTCCAACCCTGTCCTCTTCTGGGTTTAGGCCAGTGTTTCTGTTTGGTCATGTTCTCTCTTCCTATGTTTTCCATGTAATAAGCACCAAATCCTATACTGCTATAAATCTGCTGGTGTAAATGATTTCTGCCTGCTGCATTGCTGCTTTGTAGGGACTGATGTTTCAGTCACACAGAACAAACAAGCTTGTGTGTGCTGAAAGCAGTTGTGATGTAACAGCTGATGGGACATACCCAGTGCTGAGGAAAAGTGGGGAGGGAAACTGCAGTTAGAATTTATGAATTTTAGAATTCATATTAACAGTTTTGGAGGCTTTCTGCATCCCCCCACCATGCCCCTTCCCACTCCTCCCTGCTCCCAATGAGAGCTCTGGCACACCCATCCATCTCTGGTGGTCCTGGTCCAGGGTGTGCCCTCTGTGCTGAGGAACAGGAACTGCAGCTTCTCCTGTAGAGTAGCCTTGGTGTTTCCTATCACTAATACCCCGCGGTTAGGTCTACACTGAGAATGGTTCTGGACAGCCAGCAACAATCTACCTAATAAATCCATTCTGCCAGACAAGTTCTCCCCTACTTGCTCACTTCTAACCTGAGCCACTTGCTCATGACAGCAGACAGGTTCTTCTCGTATCATATCCTTCCCACCTGTCAGCTTCTCTGTGAGGCAGAACTTGCATACAGACAGGTGTCCACAGCAAACCCACCACTTCATTCTCTCAGATACTGCCCACCCACCTTTGTGTCCCTGGTCCCCATGAGCTGAGACAGGTCTCCAGGGGAGAGCATGGTTGATTCCTGGGTGGTGGTTGTTTCATGGAGAGCAGCACAATGCAGAGCAATTTTGGTGCAGAGTTCTGAAGGAGTGGGGAGAGCAAAGCCAACAGCTCTGTATGATTACAGTGATGAACTAGAGTAAATAATAGCACACTGGGGACACAGCAGGATCTGAACTACAGTGTGGGGAAGTCTTGTCTTCTGCTTCTCTTTTGATTTCACAGGAAATTTTGGAAATCTTGTCTTTCTTGCTCTTTCTTTGTTAGTCTGGAATAATTAGAACAACAAAAATGTTAGTCTCGTAAGTGGCTTGGGTAAAAATGTAGATTAGTGAAAGACTTGGAATAATGAAAAAAAAAATTTTCTGTCCTCTAAACATTGCAATAAGGGTTATTAGACTTGGGTTCTGTTTTGCTGGATGCTAGGGTCACGGGAAGACCTTCCAATACAGGCTGTGTATGAGGTGTCAGGAGAAGGTTAAACATACCTGGGATGTTGTAAGAACAGGAAAATATTATTCATGACTGAATACCATTTTCTGGCATTAATCTCCAAGACTCTGTATCAGTTTCTGTAGCTGAGATTCATGAGATGTTATTTGCTAAATGGAAGTATAAGTCTGGTTGACTCTGACTCTTTTTCTTTTGTCTCCCATGCTCAGAGTTTTTGGGCACTTCAGTCTCCGTTCTGAGTGGCAGCTGGTCAAGGTGGATTACAAGTCTCTCTTCAGCCGCAGGTGTAGCAAAGATGACTACCAAACCTGGCATCTGCACAATCAGGTATCCCCCCTGGAGGAGGGTGTTGATGGGGGTTCCTTTTTCTCTGCTCTGTGTTGCCAGCTGGGAATGCAGTTGTTCTTTATAGCAAAGCATATGGAATTTTTTTGCATCCTTTGAAGAATGTGCATGAACAAACATGGGGCCAGGCATCTATGGGCAAGTTCAGGAGATTGCCTTCTACTTTTATGAAAATAATCCATTGCACCAGCTGGATCTTTTTGGCCTCAATGCTTAGGGCAGTGTAAATCTACACCTTATGATTGAATTGTAGATGACACTGAATTCTCTGTAGCTCTGTCACTGACTCATGAAAATAATTTTGTTTCAGTTTGCCTCTTATTTCCCCTACTCAAAAATGAAAATAAAAACATTTATTCATCCTGCAGGTCCTGCAGGTATCTGTAAAACTCTTGAATATCTGTAAAACCCTTGAATAAAAGACACCAGAGAAAACCATATTATTTCATCCTACTCAAGGATACATGCTTTGCTTTTCATACACTGGCTTATTTTCATGCTGGGTATATTTGGGTCCTGAGGCGACTATAACTAGGAGGCCAATAACCTCTGCAGATTACTTATGGGTTACTGGCTACCAGTATGATGTTCCACACCCTGCAGGGTAACACAGCTAGAGCCAGAACCATTGGCACTGTGACATTCCTGAATGAAATCCATGAATGAGAAATGAACATTAATTTGGCAAGGATAAGATAATTGAAGTCATAGAATTGAATAAATGGAAATAATTTAAATGAAAGAAAAGGGAAGACATATGTGTAACCGTGCAGCAATCTTGGGAATCACTCTTAATAGGGAAGAGAAGTATTTCAATTAGGTATTGTCTTTTTTCTTGCTTCTATGCAGACAAATTATTTCTGCAAAATAGAAAGTTCTGTTTATAGCAACTCACTTAGATATCAAATGTTTGTTTTAGATTAGCTACTCCCAGCAGTGTTCTTGGAAACCTTTGCATTCAAAAATCCCGGTGAAACACACCATCAGAATTGTATATAACAAAGCCAGCTCTATCACAGAAAGAGCAAGAGAGTTGAGCTCTGTTTTACACACCTGGATTTTGTCCCCTGCCCTTGGATTCAGGCCTGGGCACTTGCTTCTGCAGTGGATTTTATCTGCCACACAGAAGAAACCCTGGCATACCACCCCCATTGTCTATTCAGGGTAATTCACAGGACTAGATATTGGTGAATGCCTTCTGAAACGTGACATAAGTGGGTGTGATGGCTTGGGCATCCAGGCATTTTGGGCACATTGGCATTGGCATCCCAACTCTTAATGCTGAGCACACTGTGCTCGTGTGCCCTCCCAAGGAGACTTTTGATTTTGCAAAGCCACAAAGAAGAGCAGGACTCTAACTCCCCATCTTCACAGTGATAAATGCTCATTTTCATTGCCTTTTGTGTCTTTTGAAAAATTGCTCCATTTAAGACCCAGCTGCCACTAAAACTGTTTCTCCTCTTGTTCCATGGCAAATGAAGGGGGAGCCTTGTGTCATGGGAGAGAGGAAGATCTACAAAAAACGCAAGCCTGGAGTCCAGTGTTCCCTAGGTCGAGACTATTCCCAAACTGTGGTGTCTGAACCGTGTGTCTGTAGCCAAGGGGACTTTGAGTGGTGAGTATGTGACTCTGGGGACTTGTGCAGGGGCTGTTTTTTTATCCCAGAATACTACCCAGACAGAAAACCTTGCAGAGGAACTGGGTGTCACGCACCTTTATGGCTGTGATCATACCAAATAGCAGAAGTGTGACCCCCAAACCTGCTGAGTGAAGGAAGCTTCCCCTTCATCTGCAGGAAATATTGAGAAATATTTCAATGAGAAATCCAAGCCTGGAATTCAAAAGCAAAATAATTGCAAGTACTGATGGACATTTTATGTCTGTCATTCCAGAAGAGTGACAGTCTGGATTTCTCTTCAAAATATATTCCTTTCAGAGGGCGGGTATTTCTCTGTCCTCACTCCCAAGGCCATTGACTTCCTAGGGGGAAGCCAGCAAAACATGCACATTTTTATCATTATTCCTTTGAATAGCTGGGAACAGTTTATTGCTTCTTAATAATGTTTTATTGAGAAATTTCTGAAAGGGCTTCTGTGACATGACTGTACAGCCCACTCTTGTCAGATATAACTACTTGTTTTGCATAAATATTGGTGTTTCTAACTTAATGGGACCATAATTTTCAAATTGATTTAAGGTCACTTTGAAAGCGGCTTAAAAATAAAGCGGGGAAAAATGAGACTGCTTGCTATTGCTTGACAATCAGAGATTGGAGAGATGGGAGAATGCATGTCAGGATCTCTGCACAAGGAATTCTTACATGGCACCTGTGATGGGCAATATTTCTAAGACTTAAGACTGTCAATATCTGTGATGTTTGAGCTTAAATTATCAGAATGTCATTTAAATGGAATGCAAAATGCCCTGAAAGCTGATCAGCTGAGAAAACATTTTAATCTTTATAGTAGGTTTTTCAGGATCAGTGCCTGACTCAGTACTGGTGCTATTCCTGAACACCTACCTCCAAATGCTTTCTGAAGAGGTGTGAGGCATGACATCTGTATATTTGTTTGGGCTTAGGCTCACAGTTGAGACTCACAGTTCTCTTTTAGAGCATGGACATGGTGATTTGCATCAAAATTAAGGCAAAAATATCTACCAAAGTGTTTTCTTGAATATTGCAGTAGTTTGTCTTTAAGAGAGAGTCAGGGATATAGCACAGAGATTTTCATCTGATCTGGATCGGTATTTAATTTACTCCTAATGTCAAGATAACATCTGAGACTCCATATCTTGACTCATGAGATGTTTTCCCTTCATTCTCATGATGGGAGCTTGCAGGACAAGCTATCTTGCCTTGCAGTATCTGCCTTTGGCATTGGCATAGGCATAGGCCTCTGGGGTGAATCCAGCACCAACCTCCAGAGATGCTTATGAATTTGTTAGGTATTTTTTCCTTATACCCATTTCCTCACCTACTTTATATTTTACAGTGAAGTTTGTCTTTTCCAAGCTGTAAATGGAAAACTGTGGTAGCTGAATTTGCCTTAATTGCTGCCTTGAAAAGGATCTGAATCAGAATGCACCTTTTCAATCAGTTGACATGATCCTTGCATGCATTCAGTATCATTTTTGCTTAACTTTCCCCCTAATATGAGAGATATTGCTGTTAAACTTGTCAGTCCTGCAGAGGAAATGCAATTAGAGGACAACAAGCTGGCTTTTGTTTCAGACACTGCACTGCCAACAGAGTTGTTAAGTGGCTTCCAGTTGCAAAATTATTATAGCTGGTGATGGAGAATCAGAAGCAGCTTCATGGTGAATTTTGATGCTACTCAGCAGGGCTGACTGGAAGGATATGTGAGACAGTCCATTTGAGGAAAATACTGGCAGTGCTGGAAACGGGGCACCGAGCTTGATTATTTTAAAAGTGATTTTCAGAGAGAAAGGGTGGACTCATCTGATCTGATTTGTGACTTCTGAAGGATGAGACAGTTGCTTAGTCAGTGGCAAGGCACAGGTTATTCCAGAATATATTCTAGATTTGTCTGCCTTCCTTGGGATGTCAGTATGAGAGGGGGAGATGCTGACAAGTGCCTTTTCTCTGCTCACTAAAAGGTGGACAGGACAGGTAAAAGGACAGCTCCTGCTTTCACTTGACACTCTTTCAAGAACAAATGGTTCCTTTTAAGGAAAAATGTCCACGCAGCCTCTTCTGTCTGGGCTCACAGTTGCCAGGTGTTGAAAGCACTGACTGGTCCATCCCTTGGGTTGAATTGAGCTGGGGGGAGTCAGGGAAAGGAGAAGGGTCAGCAGCCAGGACTGTGTGAGTACAGTGACCAGCAAGTCTGGGCAGATGGGCCCTCTGCTTCCTCAGTAAGAGGGTTTGGAGCTGGTTCTGGGCTTGGAGCACCCCGTGCCACTTGCTGTGATGACACCTGCCTTTGAGAGCTGTGGGGATAGGACAAATAACTGCAGGAGCCCTTCAGCACATGCTGTGAGGGCTGTGCTCCTTCCCAGTTGGTCACAGTGCCCTTGCCCCTGTCTGCCTCATGGTTGCAGTGCTGTTCCCTGCAGTGAGATATTAGGCTGATCTAAAATTCAGGGGCATAAATCACAATTATGCCCCATGAGTCAGGATCAGGAGTGATTCCTGCCAACCCTTGCAGTCATTTCCAGAAGCAAATCCTGGCCTTTCTCTAACAGAGAGAATGGCAGAAGGATATCATAAGTGGTATTAAAGTGCTTGCTGAGCTTTCTTTTCTCTCCTCCTGCTTCTTTATTTACTCTGTCAAGATAGCTTTCCCAAGAAAGACAGCACAGCAGCTGGACTTGATTATTTCCTTAACTTATGCAAACCCCGGGGCTTATGAGAGGGAAGGTGGGCAGCATGTGAGGTTTTAATATACATTTACCAGAAGTTAATGAACAAGCACAGAACCTTAAGGGCACACAGCAATGTTGTCTTTAATTTTATTAAATATTTATGCAGGTCTTTTCTTCTTTGGGGCAAAGTACAGCTTCTCCTGAATATTTTTAATTACAAAGTCCCTGCCAGGCATTTTCGACTGTGCAGGTCGGACCCACTGAGAATGATTAAATTGAATGTTGAGAGAAAGAGCATTAGGGAATCTCCAAACCATTTAAAGTAGCTTACGGAATTTTTGCCCTCCAAAAAAAAAGAGCACTAGCAGCCTGGGTCACTGGGGACATAGCACAATTTTGTCTCACTAAAGCTCTTCCTAGAGACTTTCTGTTGGCAGTTCAGGCTCTGAACAGGGGAAGGATAAAACTCAGAGTGTCCTAAAGGGCACAGAATGCTTTCAAGACAGTGGCTTTGTAGTGCCTGTGTTTTCACAGAGGGTTAGCATGTTGGCATTTGTTAACTTGCTGCAGGCAAAAATCCAGAATCTCTTTTTATTTGTCCTTTGAATCCAGCCTGTCAATAAAGACTACGCATAGAAACCTGATCCAGACCCTATTAAAACTTACAGAAAGCTTTGGATTAATCCTATTGCTTCATCATTGTATTGGCACACAAAGGCAGTTGTAAAAATAAGTTTTGGATGTGGTTGTGTACATTTCCACTCTTAGGTGGTCCATGGAAGAATCAATACCCTGGATTGCCTTCTCTGTGTGACAAAATACCATGTAATCCTTAGACTATGAAGTTGGCCGTGTTTTAGTTTAGTGTTGGAAAAGCATCAGCTGGTTTTTTTTCCTCTGGGCAAGTCATAGCTCAGTCAGGGAGCCCATTAACATACATAAATATACATACTGTGGCTAGTTGTTCAGGAAGTGCTCCTTGTGTTTTGTATTCCTAGCCACTGTTGTGAACAAGTGACATGAGATCTTAGAATAAGCCTGGTTTGTTCTAAAAGCAAAGACTGCAAAAAGCAAACAAACCAAAAGAACCCCAAAATTGAAATTTAAGTTAGTGATTGATAGGAAAAAAGGAATGATACACTATTCTTTCTTAATCTGTCATGTTTTGTTGCCAAATGAAGCACAAGTCCTCCAGTGCTCTGCAAGGTTGGTAGTTCTGCTGTTGGGATCCAATGCCTTCAGTGAATTGATTTCCTGCCTCTCAAACTAGTCCAGCACTTTGTCTCTGGATGAGCCCAATCCATGATGTTGTGCCATCCCAGCAGAGAACCACCAATACACACCTGCTTTGGGGACATCACCTAAAACTCTGAGCTATCCCTAGTGGAGGGTACAGTGATGGACTCATGACTTGTCTCCATAGTGACTATGGGTATGAGAGGCACAGCAACAACCAGTGCATCCCAGCCTTCTGGTTCAGCCCATCCTCCCTGTCCAAGGACTGCAACGCTGGTCAGAACTACTGGAACAGCACTGGGTAAGTGCATCTTGCAATCTCTCTGGTTTTGGTGACTGCAGCACACAAGAGAACCTGGATAGTTCTTTTTTTCTCTGCATCCCATTATGCCCTTTCTCAGTCTTATCCATGAGGTGATTGCAACAGCATCTGTATGGAAAATTGTCTTGTTCCTCAGAGACAGGGAGAAGCACGTTAACATAAGTGACATGTAGATATTGCATTGCTAGCAAGTGATGTGTGATCCCTAGAGCCCAGACTTGGAGCTCCCCTTTGTTGTGAAATTAAAACACAAATCAAAAAGGTCTGTCTGAGAGACAGCTGAACATTTAAAAAGACAGGTTTGAGCTATTTCACATTTTATTTTATTGAACCTCTTACTATCTTACAGCTCCTATTTATATCAGCTTCTAGGAAGGCTCAAATGAGCAATTTTTAGCCTCTTTTATGTTTTCTTCCTCTGCCATTTTCACTTTGTACATACAATGCCTTGCACTTCAGACAGGCTTCATGTGCTGATTTCCCCTGGTCTAACCCAGAGCAGATGGGAAGTGTTGGTTTATTGTGGCAGCATCACTTTACAAATGCTCTACTGTCATGCAGGAAATGCTGTGAGACTTGAGCTTAACAGTCTGGGGCAAAATTGCAATGCTCCTTCCACGAACAGGGCAGGCCCTCCAAATTTTGTAGGGCTGATTCTGAGTCATGTGTCTGCCTGCTTGATGGTTCTGGCAGGAGCCACGTTCCTGTTCCTGGCTGGTTGGTGCAGGTGGCTAGATGCAGTGAGGCTGCTGGGAGTCCAGAGGCATTTGACCTCAGAAACTCCCTTTCAGCCAAAAAGTTGCTTTAAATATGGGATATAATTACGGGAGCCCTGGTCAGTATGGCTGCTTGTAGCCTTCTTGATAGAAAGCAACAAGAAAATAGTTGGGGTTGGTATGAAATTAATAGCAAGGGTTAACCCCCCCTCAACAACATTGGGAATAGCCAAGTTTCTTGCTGTTAACCAACCTCTTCCAAGAAGATCCAAGAGACAAACCCAAACCTCAAATAATTTTAAAACTGAACTGGGCAAAGCCCTTGGTGTACTTTTTCAAGTGCCCTCTAGCCCAATAGAGGTAGACAAAACATAATAAATGGTAAAATTAAAAAGCTGAGATGCAGGATGCAATCCTGCAGGAGCTGGTTTGGAGGAATTCTTCTCTTTGTAGTAGGGAAGAGTAATTCACCTCTACAATGTGTCTCTTCTCAGTGATGCTGCTGAGAATCTTTGGAGAAGGTTGAATTGTGATTGGTTCGACTTTCTCCTACTTAATAAAGTTTTGTGTTTCTTTGAGTCTTCCTTTCAGTGAGGGGATTGTGCAGGCAGTTAGCCTTTGAAAAAACACATGAATTAATGTGGAGAGAAAAAAAAAACAAAACAAAGGAGCTTTTCCACCCACAGTCTGAGCCCAATGTCCTTTTGTTACCGTTCCCCAGGTACCGAAGGATTGTGTCTAACAACTGCACAGATGGCTTGAGAGAGAAGTACATGGCCAAGATGGAGAAATGCCCTGGAAAAGCACCTCGGGGACTGCACATCCTCACCTCCAATGGGAAGCTGGTCATGGAGCAGGGGCACAATGCCACCTTCATCATCCTTATGGAAGAGGTGTGTTAGTGGTCTCAGTAAACATTTCTCTGTGTGGCAGGGCTGGCATTCTTTTCCTTCGCTTTTCAGGTTGCTGAGAGGAAAATAGCTATCAAGGGGGATCATGAAATGCTGAATGGTCCTGAGATTTATGTGACTTAAGGAATTTCAGAGAATTGAAGGCTATAGTGATGCATACAAGCAGGTCATATTGGGTCACACCACAGGTGTGCTTATCTTATCTATCAGTGATGATGTTAATGCCGAAGAAAGATAGATCTGGTCAAAAAATTTATTTCCTCACTCACTTCTTGCTGCCTCCAGCAAAGTGCAGTTTATAGAATTTATGAGGCAGAAGTGGTGTTTCTGTGATCAACAATTCTGTGTCTGAGATGTGAATCTTTAACTTCAGCTTTTCTGGGAAAGGTTAAGAATGGTGAGGAGCATGTTCACATTCATGGGGAACAATGAGGGGTATTGTTATTTTGCAGTAGGAATAGAGTCTCCTCAAAGCATCTCTAGCCCCCAGACTTTATCTGTTGTATTTATCTATTGGTACAGCTCCCTCTGTAAACAACAGTAGCATAAGTGACACCAGGCCATGCTACTGCCAAAAGCACCGAAATGCTGAGGCTCTTCTGGCTGGGGACTGAGGTGGTGCTGGAGAAGCACAACTGTTCTTCCTCACATTTTCTGTCCCGTGTGTTTTGGAGCAGTACCTGGAGACAGCTGAGGCAGACCACCCACAGACAGATATTCTCACACTAAATTAAATTCTTATATAGTAGCTAAATATTTCACTGGGACCACACTAATCTGGCAGGGCCTCTTTGCTACTTCCTCAGAGGTTCATGCATGCTCTGCTTTTATACAAGGGGGATTTCTTGTCTACTTGCTGCTTCTTTTCTATTCTGCAGACTTGACATGGTAAGACAATTTGTGTAGACACTATGAGTGGGAGTTCAGAAAAGAACAGATATAATCTAAAAATTAGGAATCAACTAGTAATTTATTAAGGCACTCAAGCGGAACTGCTGTGTATGAAGAATGATAAACAGATGGGGAATAAGGCAGCAGTCAAGGTAGCTGAAGAGTGCAATCTTTGCAAGGATTTAGACATTGAAGAGGCAGCTGAATAAATATGTAAGGGTGTTCACTCTCATGTCTGTTGTTGAAAAATAATGGTAGTTAGAAAAACATTTCATTGAAACAAGCTTTTTTTTTCTAAGGGAAGAGGATCTTTGGAACATGTCTCTGTAGGTGAACAGTTACCACAGAAAGTTGTGTGTTGAATTTGCTTCTTAAAATAATAGACTTTCAAGAAGGAAAGAAAATAAAAGAAAAAGAACAGAGAGATTTTGAACAAAGTCATTCCAGTCTTTTAGTGTGAACCTGAGAAGAATTGTGGCCAAAGATTTCCTTATGCATTGGAAGAAATAATTTCTGTGGAAGTCTTGATTGTTTCTTACCTTGCTGCCATTCAGATTCATTTGTGGCTTCCTCCACCTTCTCTGGTCAGTCTGTTTACTGGTGGTAGCTTTGTACCTAAGCTTACAGTTCATTTCTGAGCCAAGCAGCAGCCTGACCAGCCCTCCTATGGATACATCTGTGTGGTCTCCATGTCAGACTCACCCTGATGAGCCAACACTTCTTTCCTGCCTTCTAGTACACACCCTCAGTATATGGAGGTGACTGACCTTTAGGCTGTCAGTGGTAAACAGGCTTCATCATAATTAATCAAAATCTGAATTTCTCAGGATTTACAGAATTAGCTTTAGTAAGATTCTTCACAGTGGTATTCAGAATATGTGTGTGGTGATGACTGTGGACAGAGAAGTGCAGAATGACTGAAGGTTTTTCTGTGTTTTCAGGAATATGGGGCTGGACTGTGATTTGGACTGTATACATGCAAGGGAACCTGAGGAGATGAGAACCTGCTTAGAATCTTTTTTTTTTTTTTTAACCTAAGTTTTTTTTTGATCACAAAGAAATAATGGACTGCCAAATAGGTGTTGTGGAGTTGTGTTCTTGACCACGTCTGTTCACTGATTTCCATACTCAGAGCCAACCTTTGTGAGATACCTTGTTCCCTTTCAGTTATTTATGGGGCTTAAAGCAACAAAATGTGCCTCTTGAATATAAATGGATAGCAATTATTTCTTTTTCCTTTTGAAATGCTTCCACTTCCCTTCTATTTTAATTTATATCTATAAACTCCAGAATATCTGACAACTTTGTGTGGGACTAGCGTGTTTGGTTTAGTATTTTACATACTGGATACAGATGTATGGAAAGGAAAAAGAAAACATGATTAGTGTGATGGACAGCCTTTGCATTGAAGTCCTGGCACATAACTGGGTGAAAAGATCATCTGCTACTGTTTAGTCATGAAAAATCTGTTCCTGCTTCTCTACGTGAAACCATCTCATTTCAGATAGAATCATACTGGAGAAGCAAGAAGGAAATAGAAAAGAAAATTGTCAGGCAAGGGAGATGAGCTGCCATGATTGGTGCAAGAGATTTCAGCCTGAGGTCATTGGTGATGAATCCAGCTGAGACCAAATTTTTATCCTCTGTTCAGTATCTTCCATATGAGCTGGACTTGGGGTCTTAGTGCATTCCCTTGAGAAGTGGTTTTGAAAGGTTTAACAAGCTGTGGGAGCCTTTATATCAAATAACTGAATATCTCAAGTGTGTAATTTTGTTCCTGCTAGAGAATTTTTTAGAGTGACTTTAAAAACTCTCTGTCTAAAGGATGTTATTGACTACTCAATATTATAGGTGCGTTTTAGTGTCACTACCACTTTATCCTTTCTGATTGCTCTTTGCTTTATACTGAATTTTTAATGTCCAGGTAGGGCGGAGGTGAAAATGGTGCCCTGATCAAGTCAAGAGCCAAAACTCCCCTGGCTCCCATGGAATGGGAATGATGGAGCAAGGAAGGAGATCTAACATATATAACCAAATATCCATATTTCAAAAACTACATGCAATAATCCTGATTATATGAGTGTCTGAAGACCCCAAGTATATACTCAAAGTAAATTCACATCTGAAAAATACCCTTCCTACACTCTGATTTCTTCATGCAGGTATAGTCTATGAGGAGGATAAATTCTGTGGGGGCTGCTAAGGTCCTGATTTTCTACACACGGGACTTGCTTCATTGTGGTCTGGCTTCTTCTGTGTTTTCCCTGTGCATTTACAGCTATAATGGGGTTTATGACTGTAAAATATTTCTGAATTTCCCATAAAAAAGGGTAAATTTATGAGCAGAGATTTATTTTTTTAAAAAAAACTTTCAGATCACATCCTCAATGTATCTAGGGATTGACTTCAGTTTGGGGCTAGAAACATCTCCAGAATGTAGTGGTATCTTCCTCACCCCCAGTGAATACAGTGCAGATCTTTCATGAAAGGAAATTGCTTGGCACAACACATATATATGCAGAAAGCTAAAGCTACAGAGATTTAATCGGAGTTGTAGTTTTATTTCGGTTTAGTGAAATCACTGCAGTGGGCTTTACCTTTGTTTAAATTAGCCTTGTTTTGTGTTACATTAGTCAGCTGGGGGCAACTATAAAATAAGGCTTCAAGAAACCAAAATAGCAGACACTTCTACAGTTCAACTACTGTGGTTTAAAGCATGATTTAAACTAAAATAATGCAACTTCTGTCTCCAGACAATACCTGTGGTGCTGGAATTTCTTCTGTTTTTCTCTCCTTCATTTAAAAACTGTCATTGACAGTAATCCTGGAAGAGATTTTCTCATCATCTGCTTCATTCTCCTGCGTATCCAGGCCCTGTCTCTGTGTTGACTGACATTAGACAAAAAAAATCTGTCAGTCCTCAACGTGGGACTCAACCTGTATAAATTCAGCAGTCCTGAAGCTTCGTGTCTAGCTGAAACCGGTCTTCTAAACTCTGTATAATCAGGGGAGGATATTTGCAAGAGATGATTCATGTCACCTGTTTCAGATATTTTAGGATGAGGTGTTGGTCTTTTGCTCTCTGTGTCTGGCTACTTTGGGGAATGGCAGAACAAAGCTCAGCTTGTTTTGAAAAGTTACTACTTTGTGCCCATGCTAATGAAATAGAACTAAGTGGGATGGAGGGTGATAAAAATATAAATCCTTTTTTATCAGTCCAGTTTCCTACTCCAGCCTTCTCTGTTGCAGGGTGATCTCCAAAGGACAAACATCCAGCTTGATTTTGGAGATGGCATTGCAGTGTCCTATGCCAATTTCAGTCCTGTGGAGGATGGCATCCGGCACGTGTATAAGAGTGCTGGAATCTTCCAGGTGACGGCGTATGCAGAGAACAGCCTGGGCTCAGACACTGCTGTCCTGTTCCTGCATGTGGTCTGTGAGTACCTGCCAGATTCCTTGGGCAAAAATCTGACCTCTCTGAAAGTCCCTGCAGCTTCAGTGGGGCCTAAGAAGAGATTAAACCCACATACATGTGCAGCTCATGCTCTTCCAAAGGCTTGGGCTCCTAGACACTCTTCTAATTTGTAAACTAGACTTTTTTGAATGAAGGGAAAGGGAAGGGTTTTTTTTTTAACACAAGTATATTTGCAGTCCTCAGAGTTACGGTGAAAAGTTTGAAAATGTCTATTGGGCTTTCTGAAAAGGTCAGCAGCAAGGAACAAGCAGTGTATGAAGCAAAGTCCAAATGTATATTTTCAATACATCTCATTCCAAGAGGATTTGATTAAGCTACTAGATTTTGAGTCACTTTTTCAGAACTTCAGATTTTACAGTGCTAATTTAATGAAATAGAAGCATTATGCCGAGCATGCTTTCTGAGATATGAATGTACTGAGGGCTAATGTGCTGCTTTTACGTTCCATGTGTTTGACATGAATCCCTGATGTTTCTGTCCTGTTTGGTAGATAAGTGCAATTTCTCTCCAGCTGACACATGAGCAAACTCAAATATAGAGCTCTCAGTTAACTTCTCAAAGCCACAGGAGAGAGCAGAGAGAGTGGAATGCAGGATGAGACCAAAAAGACCCCAGTTCTTTGATCTTCTCTCAGGTTATTAGATCTCTTGTGTTCAGATGCACCCCATCAATTTTGCCCCTAATGGTGATCATAGCTATGTCTGCCTTCCCTTTTCACCTGTCAGAATGTCTTACATCCTGCCTTTTGCTTGAGCTTTTCTGCTGAAAGGAAACACATTAGAAATCTCCAAAACTCAAGAACTTTTTTTCTCCATTTTAATTTCCAGTTCCCTGTGTGAAGGAATAAATGTTCCTTGAAGCTTTTATTATGCTCATAATTCCCTCAAAGTCAATCATGGCTGCACTTACCAACCTGTTATTAGAGCATTAACTGTTTTTTCCTTCACCTTGGGCCATTAACTGACAAAAGTGATGGTTACCTGGTAATAACAACCAGATTTGTATGGATTATCTGATTTTTCTCAAAGGAACTACTTTTTCATGGTGAGGATTTTAAAGCAGAATGCAACAAAGGACAGTTCCTTGGCCTGGTTTTGCTGCTCCACCCTTTTCTTCATCAACCTTTCAGATCACTCCTTTGACTTTTATAGCATTCTTAGATGGCAAATTTATTACCATTATCTCTAGGGAAATATTTTGCAAGCACTTATATTCATGCTAGTGCTGAAATAAGATGACACCTCGGTACTAAACTTTTAATATATTTGGAAGTACTGGTCAATATAGGAGGTTTGACCTTGAAGTTTAAATGTACAGACAGCTCTGCCTGAGAGTCATTCTTACCATACAATCACTCTGGTACTGGGATCCTGTGCTAAAAAAAAGAGAGAGAAAAAGGTTCCTTGGCCTCAAGCAACATCAGTTTTCTACCCTGCAGCTTTATTAGCAGCCAGTTAATTTTTCAGCTTTCTGGAATCTGCTGACAAGCTGCTTATCTTGATATTTAAAGGAAGTATAGATATTAGTGTTTTTCCTCTTACATGCACTGTCACAAAATATTTAGGGGAACCTGCTGTTCTTGCAAACCCAGAGTATTTCCTATGGTCAGAGCTCAGGAGTGACTTGCTGTTAGAGAACTCTTGGGAAAAGGGGGGAGAAAAGATAAGTTTTAAGGTGCCAAAAGCAAGAATAGAGTCCTTTTGTGCTTGGAGCTCTATGTTCCCGCGGTAAAAGAACAGCTCTTGCTCTCCACAATCTTTGTAATCCAAGTAGATGGAGAACTGATTAATGTCCCCATTTCATGCTGAGAGGTAACACAAGAGGATTGTCTCAGTTAAATCACCAAATTTCCTGCTCCCCAGAATGAATGTCTTACAGAAAAAAAAGATTCTGACTTTTCTTATTTTGTCCTTTCCATCTCACAGGGATAGTCTGTCAGTTTGCTGTGTGTTAAAGGTACTACCCAGAAAGTAACACTGTCTGATGGGCAGCAGTTATCAGCTGAAATTCAGTACCAGCAAAACCAAAAGATTAAACAAGAAGAAAAACAATGGAGATAGTAGAAGCTTTAAACAAACTACCAAACAAAGCCTCAGTGTTTTTTACACATGTTGTTTTTTCTAGAGCAGATCTGTCTTCTGAATTCAGGGCTTCATGCCCTGGATTTATTCTGGGCATTTTCATTAATTAGATACAATTTTGCATTGGTACTTTGTTATTTTTTAAGTCTTTCAGAATCAAGTGCTTCTGACAGTCACACCCTTTATTATGCCAATGCACACATCTTTCAAGTGGTTCCTGATGGTTTACTAGGGGCAACTGACTCCCCAAAGTCTTCCCAAGGTCAGCTGTAAGTCAAAAAGATACCAAGGATTTACAAAATCATGAGTCATTATTTTTGAGACCTTTTAAAAAAATGTTGGGGATATTTAATCAAGTCAGAAATGCCTCTTACATAACAAGAATTAAGCCATCTTGGCTAAAATGATTTCCCCCACAAATCTTAGTAGCTCAGTGGCTGAATTTTCAAGAAAAAGACCTTCCTTCTCACTTTTGTCCTATCCC
This sequence comes from Parus major, assembly GCF_001522545.3. Classification (NCBI taxonomy): domain Eukaryota; kingdom Metazoa; phylum Chordata; class Aves; order Passeriformes; family Paridae; genus Parus; species Parus major. The sequence continues at coordinate 23,222,307 of NC_031775.1, forward strand.
TTTCTTTTGTCCTATCCTTATGGCTTTCAATAGCAATTTCTCTATATAATGCAAAGCCAGCTCATTGTTTTTCTTCAAAATGCATTTTGAAAATTCTTCTAAACACAGTGCTGGCCCTGTCTGAAAATTAGCACTATGGAAAATGTGCATAATAAGGAGGGAAAAAAAGTATTCTTAAATCTGATTATCTTTTTCTGTTGTTCATTGACTGCTAAAATTGTCTTTTATTTCTAAACTAGACTCTCACTACTGACATAGGACTTTTGATTTATTTAAAGGAAAGATCCTTGCTGTTCACAGCTGTGCAGGGAGGATTTAACTCAAAGCCTTTAATAATGAACTCTCTCCCCACAGGTCCAGTGGAGCACGTCCATCTGAGTGTCCCCTTTGTTGCCATCAGAAATAAGGATGTCAACATTACTGCAGTGGTTTGGCCCAGCCAGGCAGGCACACTTACCTACTTCTGGTGGTTTGGCAACAGCACCAAGGTACAGATACCCTTTGGTTCATTTTTTCTTCCTAAGCTTATCACAACAGTCAGGGAACTCTCTCAGCCCTAGTAAAAACTTCTTGCCTTTGTCTGTTTGGTGTTTGTTTTTCACTTGTCTGAAAAGGGCTGTCATTATCTGAACTTCAACCTTTGTGGATTTATTTCCTTCTATCTTGTGTTGTTCTTAGGAGTCATTACTTTCTCCATGTGGTTGTTATCAGCCCTGTGATTTGAAGACCACTGTTATTTCCAGTGTTCACTTTCAACTTAACTGAACTATGTGTGGAATAATGCTGGCTTTCAACACAGTGTTTAAAAACTGCTGGCGTTCAAATAACCAAGGGGGTTTCCATTATGTGCCAGTGTGCAGTACATAATGCTGGATTCCAACACAGTACTTTAAAACTCTTGGTGTTCAAATAAACAGTTGTATCTAGAATTTCAGGCTGAAGAATCTGTCTGTGTTAGAGAGGGAGATGAGACTCCTTTGTAGTGAATTTTTGAATGATGAATATTGTGACTGTATGTATTATAAAGAGCTTTTTTAGCAATAGTTAAAGTGAAAATACAAGTTAACATCATGCTTTCAAATGGAGAGAACAGGATTGCCTATTAGCTACAGCTTTTATTCTAGGCTTTAGGAGTGAGACAGGCACTATTCTCCATTCTTACAGTTGTGAATTGTACAGCTGTTAATTCTGCAATATAGTTTCTGCTGTTATTTACAAAAGCAGTTTAAGTCACGTCGTTGTCTACATTTGCAATTGAAGGTGTGCATCGAGGTGAGATTGCAGCAGAAAGAAACAGGGATTTTACATGAAATATGGAACTTGAGATAAAAAATAGGCACACAAGTATTTTGTTTTCTCTTTGACAAAGCTGTTTAGTTTTAACCTCTTACCCTAGCTACCAACAGTCTCAGGAGAGGCAAAATAAAAACAGTAAGTGCTGCTTCTGCTGGGGTTTTACATCCAGTTAGGAAGCTCACTGTAAGAACTTGCTGATTTTTCTGGAAGCATAGCTGAGGCAGCAGAAGAGCTCAGGATCAAAAACCATTTACTGTAACTTAGCAAGTTGCTGTGCCCTAGCTGAACTATGGCAACCACCCACATATGCACATCTAGTCCATTGCAAATACCAGGTAATTCCACATTGTTTATACTGCATTGTTTATACTGCATTGGAATGCAGTCATGCAAAATCACGTTACAATTCAGGTATTTTTGGCTCAGCGCTCACACATGGAGAACCATTAAACTACATCTGAGTCAATTTTGGTACTGGTAACTTGATCATCCACTTAAGCCCTCCAGTGTAGAGTCTTCCTGCCATTGTTTTTGTCCTTACTATAGAAGATGATTGTGAATAGGGCCTTAAAAAAGATTTCTTTGAAATAGAAGGCAATCTAGAAAAGATAGTGCAAAGCAGTGGTGTTTGCTGAAGATTTCCAAGCAGTTCTCACAGTGCTTGTTTCTGGGTTGGAAATAGGGTCTGCCTCATCTTCTGGGTGAAATTTCAGACCCATAGGCAGCAGAGTACAAGCAGATGTGGATATGTTTGGGATGGGTACTTTGGACATCAGCACATGGAGCAGCTGATCCTTTGACCTTGGCATGTGTTGCTGAAATATGGAAGAGTAAACGTGGTGCCACTTACCTGTGTCTGAATCTCAGACCCAGAGCACTCTTCAATCTTTGCAAAGCATTGTCTCCAGCTGTCTCACGGAATCTACTTTAACTCTGACAAAAGTATGGCAAGGGATATAGACATAACTGTATCAGCCACCTTTTTTCAGAACAGCAGTCTGTATCACATCAAAATTCCTCCTGGGATGTTCAATGGATATGCCAGATCCTTCTCTGTGCCCTCTCATGAGTAAACCGTGGTGTTCTGAGTAGAGGTGGGAGATGGGACCACTGAATTAAAGGATGAGGTGTGTAATATTTTGACTGGTATTATTAGATGATATATTTTAGTTCCATGCTGAGGGATTGCAGCTCTGTTTCCTGTTCAGCCCATAGCCATCCCAGGCAGAACCAGATGTGTCTTGTGTCACTGTGGAGTCTCACTCTCTGTGCTGCTGCACAGGGAGATTTGACTTAGACACAAATGACCTGACTGAGACTCTCCTACTGCTCTCCCCACCCTGCTGAAACTCCTGTACTGAATTTCTACTGTACTGATTTTTTCAGTATGCCCAAAGGCCAATTTGCCTGGATTAACACAGGTCCAGTTTAATAAATGTATCCAGCTGTCTAATAGGTTTGAGCAAATGAACCTTAAACTACTTGATTTAATTTAGAGTTAGTTTCCAGGTCTTGGTTCTTGAATTAAAATTAAGGAGTTGGCTGAATGTTAAAACTCCATGATGGAGGTGAAATCATCCATGATAATGGAATGTCCAGCATTCACACATAATAAAAGAAAAAAAAAAACTGTAATTGTAAAAATTTTAAAGGCCAGACTGCATCCTCTTATCTGCCTTTGCACAGAACCACAACCTGTAACCTCCAGGAGGATTGCTGATTTCACTGCAGTTTGATACAGGCCCATTCAGCTTCTCCAGGGTGTGTGTATATCTCAGTAAATGTTAGCTAGGCCTGCAGGGCTGGCACAGGCTGGTGCCCTTGGACTGTGTGTGCCATGTGATAAGACTTTAGTTTTTACTGCTTTTTCAGCTCATGGGTGGGAGGGTCAAAGGAAGGTGGTACTCTAGAGAGAGAGAAATGTGTTTGTTAGTCTAGCCTGTGCAGGTGGGTATTTTGGTTTGGCTATGAAAATAGCACATGTGACCACTGTTGTGCAGTGCAGTCAGGCTGGAAGCCTGATGAGACAAAGTGTGAGAGCTGGAAGGTGAAAGTTTAGAAGTTTTCCCATGAAATCAAACTGGCAGTGTAATGAAGGGATAACAGCAATGGTACAGTGGCTTTATCTGTTCTCTTAGACATCTGTGTGCTTTTGCAATGGAGATTAGTATCACTATTTCCTTTTTTGTAGTTTCTCTAAATGAAAAGTTTTTTCTTTAGACCAGCTGTCAGATCAGTGGCATTGTGAGGGCTGGAACTTTGATTTTCAGTTGTGGTAGGTTGACCCTGTTTGGACATTAGATGCCCACTAAAGTCACTCTGTCACTCCCCTTCTCACATGGGCAGGATACATAAAATAGAACAAAATCAGGTCACAATAATGACAGAGAGATAGCATTAATTACTGTTAAAAAACAAATCAGTCTTGACTTTGTGATATTAGTGTAATTTATTATCAATAAAATCAGAGTAGGATGATGAGAAATAAAACCAAATCTTTAAACACCTTCCCACATCTCTCCTTTCTTTGCAGGCTCAATTTCACTCCTGAATTCTCTGCCTCCTCCTTCACCAGCAGTGCAGGGAGACAGGGAACGGGGGCTGTCATCAGTTAATCACATCTTGTCTCTTCCAAAGCTTCCTCCTCGGGGAAGACGCCTCCCACTCTTACCCTGCTTGTGGGAGGGAGTCCCTCCCATGGGAGACAGCTTTCCATTAATTTCTTTAATGTGGGCCCTTCCCATGGGCTGCTCCATTGTGGATCCCTTCCACAGCCACATCCAGTCAGCACTGTCAGCAGGAATTATGCCATGCTTTCACCCTGGTTAGCACAGTTTGCCAGCTTGTGCCTGCAGCTTGCTTACAGACTCACAGCATGGACAGGGCGATGCTGGATGTCCTCACTCTGACCTGAGCAGTGTTGCTCTGTGAGAGATAAATGGATTTGTGCTCATAAAAGCAAAGGCTGGCCCTGAATCCGAACAATATGGATTGTTTGAAGAAGCATCTGCATCTTTGGTTTATTTTCAATTTGAGGTTGGGTTTTGTAGAGCAAATATAGCAGCTGAGCTGGTTGTGTGTGTACAACGCTGCATTCTACTGCACTAATTCTGCAGCTGCTGACTGTGGTCTGCTGAGGAGTCCATACAATAATGGCTTGCAGTTAAATGGAAGAATATTTCAGGACACATCTACTGAAATGAGAGAAGCCTCTCCCTGTGGGACACTGCTCATGGGATGGTGTTTGGGCCTTAGCAGGACACGCAAACATGCAGCACCACACCTGTGTTAAGGAGCAAGGCAGTTGCTGCCTGGTGGATAAATCAGGTACATGTTGTGATCCTGAGTTAATCTCACCCTGATTTTGATCTTGTCATTTGTGTTTGCCTCTACAGCCCCTCATCACCTTGGAGAGCAGCATCTCGTACATGTTCACTGTGGAGGGGATGAACACTGTCACCGTGCAAGTTGCTGGGGGCAACACCCTCATCCAGGACACCAAGGAGATCGCAGTGCATGGTACCCTCAGCCTTTTGCAGTCACATCTCAGGGGGGTGAAGGGCAGACAATCATTGCTGATCCAGAATGAACTCTAGGAACTTGATAATGCCTGTAGGAACCTCTGAAGACAAACCTCTGATGATAAAGTAGCTCAGATCTGTCATGATGACAAAATACAGAAGTGAATAGAATGGGGCAGCTAACCAAATTTATAACCTCAGCATTAATAAGGTGGCTGGTGTCTGCTGTGTCTGTTGATCTGTCTGTAGACCCAGACAGGGAACTTCTAGAAATAAAAAAAACATTTGAACCAGACTGCCTTCCTTCATCTTCCCAGCTGTGGAAAGAAATAGTTACAGTGCATCATGAAGGTGATCTGAATGCAACTGGTGTCTCTGTCAGTGACTGTAAAAATGACAGGGGTCAGGAGGGGTCTGGAAAAGAAGACAGGAATGACTCTGTTGTTGGTATCACTGCCCATCCTTCATGTCACAGCTGGAGGTCTGAGTGTGCCCACTGCACTTCCCTATGGGGAATGTTTGGTATGTTCATGCCATATCTGCATGTCACGGGCTTCAAAAAGCACCCAATGGCAGACAGCAGAGCTTACCCTGTTTGGGGCTTGCTAAATCCTGGGTGAAAGGGCTCTCTCAGCAGCTTTGGCAGGACTGTGAGAATAATTTCTTCCCTGCGCCAGTCTTTATTTTCCTTATGCAATTTTTCACATCCAGCATTTGAGGACAAGCTTTTCTTTGAACTTCAAGTCTTATTGGGAAACCTGGGCTTCAAATAACTTGGGCTACTTTGAAGCTCAGCACTGTGTACTTGCACCATGTGTGTCTTATTTCAGTAGTTAAATACAAATAAATGTCCTGCTGTATACTCAGATGTAACAGCAGCTAAATAGATATTTATAGATTGTCTGGCCATGAAATGCAATAGACTTTAATAATTTGTTAATGTGATTTAGTAATACCTTGACTTGCTATTATCAAATATTAGGAACCTTCTACTTCATAATTTTGAGTACTGCAAAATGCAGTGAATAAATAAATAAATCTGAATCAAATATATTTAAGAGTGATACTCACAGGTGATCTTGATCTTTTGTCCTAGTAGGTCCCACAGAGAGCTCCTCACTCTTTTTAAATGCCTGGGAAGAAATTTCGCCATTCTGTTTAGAAAATCCAAAGTTTTGGGTTCTATCACAAAGAGAAATTGACCCATTTGGATCCAGTCCAAATAGTCCTACCCAGTGCTGTGCTGCAGACTGACCTAGTCTAAGGAAGGAATCCTTCCAGCCTCTCAGTCTGATGATGAGTTCAAGTCTGAGTGCATAAATGGGTGATGCCTTTAGTAAATATGTCCTCTGATAAACTTGTATCCTAATCTGTGTCCTGAATCAAGTGCTTATGGGTCTAGATCACAATCACTTGGATTTCTGGTATTACCTGTGAGGAAATTTATTCAGGCATATTCTTAATTTGAGGTTAACAGAAAAGAATTTGCTCAAAAAATAAATTGGACATGGTACTAAGGGGTCAAAAGTCAAAGACTTTATATATCTGGGTTAAACCTTCAGAACCTGAGAGACTTTCCCTGTGTTCTTTGATACTTAATTTATTTAAAAATATATTGCACCATCTGAAAAAAAAAAAGAACAGTTCTTGCAAAAGATGCCACATAAATGGTGTACTGGTACATCCCTGCTTTTCTGTGGATTTCCTCATTTATACTCTGGCAGGTTTATCTTGATCTAAAACTAGTGCCTTCTTACAAATGATTAATGGTACTTATTTGAAGTGTCTGGAGATCAGTTGCTTCAAGGTGAGGCATAGAACATCTCCAGAAACACAAAGGAGAATCTTCTACGCTGAGAACTTTTATAAGAGTGTGATTACCATTCCAGATTTGGTCTTTGGTGAGACCAGTGAGGAGAGTTGAAATTGGAGAAAAATTAAAATGGTTCTGTATTTTAAGTCTAGGAGGCTTTTCTTCCTCCCAGCAATCATTCAGTCAGGACAGAACTTGAAAGTGTTTTGCCAGTAGCCATTTCCTGATGAGCCAGTCATTAGCGGCACTGGGTTCTCCTTTGCTGGGGAATTAACCACTCCTGGTTTCCCTCCAGGAGAGTAAACAGAAAACATCACTTACAGCAATTGTTCGCTCTTCAGTTGTACAGGCCTTCCAAAATTCAGCCAGGTGCTGCCTTATTTGCTGGTCAACTTTCGTGTGAGCAGAATCTGAAGAAGCTGAGTGGCAAAATTACAAGGTCCAGAGGCATCATGAAGGCATCCTCTCACTTCTCATTCTCACTTCTGTTTCTCTGGGGAAAGCCAGAAGTTGGCATTAGGCCAAAATGTCCTTTATAAGTATCATTATAAGCATTCTTTCCTTGCAAGTTCTCTGTCTTGCTTAGTGTTAGCCAGCCCTTTTCTTCCTTCAGCCTTTTCTCACCCTCTTGCTTTAAGATAGCTATGGTCCTCCTGCTGTCTTCTGCACCCTTCTCTGCACCCTAAACTGCCCATTTAACCTTCTCATAAATACTTTTTCTATTCCAGAATATTTCCAATCTCAGCTCCTGTCATTTTCTCCCAACTTGGACTACCATAACCCTGACATCCCTGAATGGAGACAAGATGTTGGCAAAGTTATCAAGAGAGCACTAGCACAGGTGAGCATCTGTTTCCTTGTCTGTGCTAGCATTGACTAGGCTGTTAAAACATGCACTTTTTCACATGCTAGCTTGAAAGAATGGGTAAGCACAGCAGTGATGACACTGTCATTAAAAATCAATAAAAAGCTTCTTAATATGCTGGATCATTTTGCAGAGCCAATCTATATTGCTGATTTTGTGGAAATATTACAATTACTTTTATTAATATTTCTGTGTGCTTTTCAGCTTTTAATATCCCTGAGGATTTTGCAAATTCTAGATTGTAATAGTATCATCATCATTCTTATTTTTCCAAGTTGATATAACAGTATGTACTGTTTCCTATTCCAAATATTTGGTTAGTGTTACTATGTGTTGTTAAACAGCTGATCCACTTCATCCCAGAAGAGAGACATTGTAGTATTCTGGATACATGAGGAAGATATTTTTATCTCTTCCTGATAGTCAGGAGTTCCACATGCAGCTAAGTGTAGCAACTGGTGAACATTTTAAAGCTCTACTCTCTTTCCAACTGGGGCAAAAAATGAGGGTTCAGAGGGAAAAGAAACGTACCTTTAAAATACAGGATAAAGAGAGACTTCTGTAGGTGGAAGATACTGAATCTTCCTTTGGGATTAATTAGAATATGTAAACTAGTACTCATATTCTTGCAGGAAAGGGGACAGAATAACTTATGATATCAAGTAGTCAGGGGCTTTAGTTTTGTGTGAAATTAGGAGCTAGATTTAGACAAGCTTTTGTTGGTTTTGCATTCTGCCAAAAATGTATCCTGTTAGGGTTTTTTTGCTTTAGCTACAGCTGTTCTTAGAAATGGAGGTTGATTATTTTTACTGGGAAAGTACATTCCTGCTCAGCTTTTCTCATCTGCAGCCCACTCAAAATTCACAGTTTATAAGATTTTCCTTGATTGTTTTTCCATCCTGAAAAAATGGTAGGTTTAATTTTCTTAAACCGTTTTTCCCTTTTACTGCATTGAGAATCAAACTTGCAGGACAAAAATAATTAATTACCTTGTAATTACTGAATGGTTACAGAGAGCAGTAGCAATCTGGATATATCCCACTGGGAATGGGCTGCCCCGTTGGTACATTTCAGCTCTGGAGTGAGGCCGTGGAGTTTGAGGTGGGACAGGACCAGAGAGCCAATGGAGCTACTGAGCCTCATGCAGAGGAGCATTTCTGAGGGAGGAGAGGCTTCCTGTCCTGCTGAGGATGCACAGCTTGGATTTGGGGAGAGAGGGCAGCAGCCCCTGTGGGCAGGTGTTGCTGAAGGCAGCTGTGAGAGCCTTGGTTCAGCACTGAGCTGCTCCTAGCACAGCCCTCCTGATCTGCCCCAGGAGGAAAGGCTCCCTCTGGGGACATGGCTGTTCATGGGTGGCTGTTGTGGATCCCCATAACCTGATAACAGGGGGTGACTGCAGACACTTTTCTTCACATCATCCCTGTTAATTGCACATTTACCAGTGGCTGCTCTGAGACACACTCTCTGGATCTGACTTTGGGTCAGTTATTCTTTTGTAGCAAGGAGGACTATATGGAGCATTCAGATCTGGAGACATGCCAGGTTTGGACTTTGGGTTGAGATCTTTGGGACCAGGGCTGCTGTCAAGCCAACATTCACTTCCAGAAAGGAAGTAGAGTACATCGTTAGCAGAAGCTCAATTTCTGACCCACCAAATAGGCAGAACAGCTCATTAGGACCACAACACCTACATTAGAACTGGAAAATAACCATTTAATGAGAGTGCCATTTCTGGAACTGAATGGAAACATATGTAACATAATAGCAGCTGGAAACCTCCTTTTTATTTTTCTTCTAGGTGACTGGTATCCCTGATGAACAGATCCTGGTAGCTCTGTTCCCTGGACTGCCTACTTCTGCTGAACTCTTCATACTGCCCCACAAAAACACAACAGAGAGGAGGAAAAGCAATGAGGCTGATCTGGAGCAAGTAAGGAAAGAAGGGTTCATGGAACATTTATTCCTGTCATATTGTTTGCAGACCGGTCCCTGAAGCTGCTCAGCGTTGGAAGTACTTACAATAAGTGTGGTGGAAATGGATGCATATGGGGCTGTGGCAGTACAGTTTATGGCATTAAAGAAAATTCTTTTCAGAGGAAAACCAGGATTTTCTAATACCTCACTGAGATGTGTCACAGTCTACCACTAGCAGAGATTCTTCCTAAATCAGTGGAGTGTCCTTTTTACAGTAGTTACGGCCAAAGGAACCTTGACTATGTACTCCCTCTGCTCCCTGGAGGAATGCTAATAAAGGGAGGCCAAAGCAGCAAGATAATATACTGAGGTTTACTAAAAATAAATCAGGCTCTTCAGCTCATAGATCACCAAAACAAGACCTCTTTTTTTTCCTTCTGCAGCAGTGAATGGCCTGTGCAAACTATATTTGGAAGTTACAATATCCATCCATTTAGATAAATAGGTAATTACAGTGATGAATAGCAGCAGTGATATGCAGGCAAGGAAAGAACAACAGCACTAGGCTGCTGAAGCTTTCATGTTAGAATTACCAAGTGATTAAATCAGGTCTATAAAGGCAAAGGAGTGAAGTACTGCTGGAGAGGCTGTTTGGCTCTAGCTAATGTTCTTGTATGCAGCATTTTTACTGTGTGCAAACGATGTGTGAGCCCATTGCCAAGTAACTCTTGGAAGTTTCTATCAAACATTAAATTATTCAGAGGACTCAGTGATAGTTCTTGTCACCCACTGAGTAAAGTCAGTCCCTGCAGAGTAGTTCCTTTGTCCTAGGAAGTTACCAAAGCTGGTCTCTCAGATTTATGGTGGTCAGTGTGTAGGAAATAGGCATTGAGTTGGGAAGGTTTGAAAAGCTTTTTGGAGGGATGGTCTTGGAGTAATTTCTGTCCTGTTCAGTAGGATCTACCAGTATTAAAGCTTCTTCTGAACAAGCTGTTGTGTCAATATTTCATATATCAGTGTTATGCTGACATCTCAAGTAGATTTCTGAGTAATTGACTGTGAGGCCTAAAGCTCTAGTTGACAGTCTACACAGTTGTGCTTTGGCACCTGTTGTTGCCATCTGCTTGAGGAGCTCTGCCTGGAGAGCAGGTCATTAGAAGCACTCATTAGCTGTGCCCTGTCCATCAGAGCTACTCTATGGAAATCAAGCATTAACAGGCTGAGGCTCTGGGCTGATATGCTGTGTATGTGCTCTGGGGCAATGAAATGACACATCAGAGCTGGGTTGCTGGTCTCCCAACTCAGCAATTCCAGTATATCCAGTCCAAGGCCCCTTTTCTAAGTGAAGGACAAATATGGGAAATTTTCTATTGACCTAAACTGGATTGTCTCATACCCAGCAGCCTATTTAAATATAGAAGCTACATGACAGGATCAATGGGAATAAAGAAATATAGGTCTGAACTGCCTAATTTAATTTCATTATCCACCAATGAAAGGCCAGTATGTCAGTGATTTCCAAATGCATTTGATTAAACTCAGAGGATATTGTGGAAGGTGAAAAGGTCCTTAGTTACTTTCCCTCTTCCTGTAGCCCCCCCAAAAAATAAATAAAAAAAAATTGCTGACCTTCCAGGTTTACTTCCCAGGAGAGATGCAGTAACATGCAATGAGAGTCTCGTAGGTTCTGTAAGGGAGGCTTACCTGCAAGTGGAACCACATCCACTGGATATCCAGTTCCATCTAAAGCACATCTGCATTCCTCTACACTTCTCAGGCCCTACTGAAGCCACTAAGAGATGTCAGCCACTATTCACGGGCTTTGTGTATTCCTGAATGTTCTCCAGACTTGGCCATCTTCTATGCTGTAACTGTTGTATCTCTTCTTATTTCATCAGGTGGTAGAAATCCTTTTCAATGCTCTCAACCAGAACCTGGTCCAGTTTGAACTGAAGCCTGGTGTTGAAGTGGTTGTGTATGTTACTCAGTTAACATTAGGTGAGTGTGGAGTCAGAGGAACAGCTGTGGTTCTCCTGAGGCTTCAGACAACCCCAGGAGAATCAGTCTGCCTCAGAGCTCTCACAGTCTGGCCTGTGGCACTGGGCTATGTGCCAATTGAGATGTTTTGGTAGAAGTAGGAACTGTTAAACCAACCTATCAAGGGCATATTCATGCTCCAGTTTGTACAAGCATAAAAAATACCTTGTAAGAGTTCCCTGTGGCTTAACTAACAAGTGCATTGGTGTTTCTCCAGTGTTTTAGAAAACCAGGTGAATGGTGTTCCATTAAGGCCTTATTGAGTACCTGTGGAATTCAGTGGGCTATTATTAAGTTTCATGGATGTTTGATCAAATCCTTATAGCAAAGGGCTTGTTCCTGTTATGACTAGCTTAGAAGCTTTAAAGGGGCAAAGTACTCAGGAAAATATAGAGGCTTCTTAAAGGGAATGTGTGCCTGAATATTGACTTCCAAAAATTAGAACTTATTTAAATTTCAACTCTACCTATCTCCATTTTTGTACAGAGTAACAAAGAGTCAGTTTAAGCTTTGTCAGTCCCTTTATTTTAACCAGCCTAGTGTGAAGGTCTCAGCTATTGATGAAACAGTGATGGTTACAAAGAAGGTGATGGATTTATTTTTGCCCTTACTTTTTATGACTACCCTTATAATTCTCTGAAATGTGGGATCTTGTGCAAGTGCCCTTGCTGATAACCTCTCTGAAAGACTGGGACTCGTATCCCACAATAATACACTTCAGCTTCTTCTCAGAGAGCCTAGAGCTGGGCTAAATCAAGGCTCATGACCTTTCCTACAGGCAATGCCTTTTTACCTTCACTCTCTACCTGTTCCTTTGGAATGTGAGTCAGATACTCACTTTAGGAGTAGCCTGAATTTGATTAATTTGCAAAACTGGGAATGCGATGCAATGTCTGAGGTCTCCAGGTAGCTGGAATTCTCCAGAATCTGGCTTGGTTCTAGCAAGACACTGCATTTAAATTACATTTTGCAGCTATTCTTGCACCCTTTCCAGTGCAGGTGCTGTATTTGTTTCATGACTGTTCCTATAGTGTTTTGACTTGGATGAAATGACAGTCTTTCCCACAAAAGTCAAAAGTACTAGCTGCAGAATACTAGCAGGATCAGACTGTTAGGTGTGGAAATTTGACAGTGAAATCAGAACTATTTGCATGACTTTGTCCCTGTCTTCAGGGTGACAGAAAAATAATGGAGAATAGTAAAACACCAAAGCCAAATATTTATGCAAAACGAGAAACACTCAGTTGCTACTTATAATCATTTGTGCATCATTAGAGACTTCTCATCAGACACTTGATCTCAGCACAGTGCTCAGGCCATTAAGATGCTGTGCTCTGATGAGCTCTTGGAATAGCTGCATAAACAAGGTATAGGAATATACTGTATTTAGCTAGACAAAATGTCAAGGATCAGAATCTACAAAATATTATAATGTATTGTGTGCTTGGATCCAGGATTGTTGCTTTGGGCTCTTCCACATTATGGAAACTGACTCAATTTAAAAGTCTTTACAAGGATGGACCTTGAGGCTTGTCACAGGAGTAGATCCCTGTCATATGTGAGATAGATGAATATCCTTGGAAGATGGGAGTTGTGCTGCTCATTGATGCTCTAAGGCATCTTCTCCAAAGGGGAATAGATGTATTAAGCCATGCTTCATAAAATTCATTTCCACTCTAGTACCTGGAAAAACCTGAAAAGTAATAGTCCAGTGTTAATACAGGAGTGATTGGGCATTCAGCTAAGTGTGGCTGGCTGTGCCTTTTCACTCAGGGATGTCAGACTGCAGTGTCTTGAAAAAGGGCCTTGACTTTCGAAGGACAAGAGAACCAATTTGTTTCCTGCTGATTGGTCTTGCCAAAACCAGCATGCACCATGCAGCAGTGATAAAGTGACAGAGTTGAGCTCAGATCTCGGTAGTTAATGTGTTTCCTTGTAATATCCCTCAATAGTAATGCTTTGCCTTTCCTCCTGCAGCACCCCTTGTGGATTCCAGCTCAAGTCACAGCAGTTCAGCAATGCTGATGTTGTTGTCAGTGGTGTTTGTGGGCTTGGCTGTTTTTTTAATCTACAAATTCAAAAGGTAAGTTGAAAAACTTCGGGATGGGAGGAAGAGATGCTGGGTGATTTGCAGGAAACCTAGGGAGAGCTGTGCCTGAATTGCAAATGTAGAGTGAACTATGCTGGCCTCAGGCTTAGATGAATGTGGTTCTCTCTTTCTGGTACTTAGAGAGAAAACCATCTACTGCTGTTTCACCACAAAGCTGGTGCTCCAAAACTTCACCAGGAGCTCAGAAATAATCTTCTGCTTCAGCAGCAGTATTTAAACCACAGATCAGAAATGGGAAGCAACCTTTGTGCTCACTGAGTACTGAGGTTACAAAGCAAGCTTAATCAAAAACCACATGATGAATGACTTCTCCCAGTCTGTACCCACCTGCCCAGCTGCCTTAGTGCAGCAGCATCTCATTTGTATCTTGCAAAGTGAATAGGTTAATCTTGCAGAGGAACAGGTGTGTTTATGTTAAAGGTGGGAGACTCAAAGCCAGAAAAATTTGTGTAAAGCATCAAAATGCCTTTGGGAATGTGTGCTGAGATTTACCTTGACAGATGTTAATGTAAATCTTCTGCTTCCAGACAGCAGGCAGGACCAGGTCTGGCCCATGGCACTTGGCTGCTGCAAGCTGTGAAACAAACTATGTGATAAGAATGGGCTGTTTGCTGAAGGTCTGATTTTGAGGATATATTTTAAGCAGATGGAGCTCCTTAGGAGAAACTTTGCATTCAGTACAGTACTTACAGCATAAAATGCTCTGTGTGCCTAGGTCCTGACTAGTGGCAAAATGTTATGTCAGAAACATAATCTGAGTCTGACTTAAAATTAAATAAATAAAACTTTCTGGACATAGTAGTTCCTCTTAACAAAAAACTAGAGCTTTTCCTTTCCAGATTCCAGGGAAATGTTGCTTTCTCCAGCTTTTCTGCCTCCAGGATAAGGCTAGTATTCTCTAAGGGTGTTAGTGGGATACAAACAATATTCAAAATTAAATGATATGATAAGACTGGCATCTATCCTGATCTCCAGGTTTAAAGTTTCCCTCCTTGCTAACATCTTGCATTCACCATTGTCCAAATCAGTGGGTGGCTCACCTTGCAGTGCTTGGTCCCAGGCACCCTGCTAATTGTTATCAAGCTCCCACTGACTTCAGTGGCCCAGGACAATTTCCAGGGAAAGCATTTGTGTGACTCTGCTCAGATGCAGATTTCAAGGCCCACAGCACCACCTCCTTTTGCAGCCTGAAGTCCCCTCTCTGCTTCTGTGAGGTGGAATACAGCTTCCCAGGGGAATGGGATTTGTTTAAGGCATTGATTCAATACTGAGCTGGGGAGGCAGCTGATGATGACTCTCACACCCAGGTGTAGGATGAGGAAGGCAAAGAAGTCTTCCTGGGAGATGTGACAAAATGTAGGTACAGCCCTGTGTAAGACATGCTTTCCCTTGTGTCTTGGTGAGATTGTTTCCTGGGTTTGGCCTCATGTCCTTGGTCCTGTGGTCAGCAGTTACCAGGAAAAAGGGTCTTTATATTCCAGCTGCCAGAGAACAGTGAGGAGCTTGTTAATGCACTTTGCTTTGACACTCTCTGGGTCATGTTCTGCTGCTGCAGCTCATAAAACTGACTCTTGTACTACTTAAGCACTCTGAGCTTTGAGTATAGCAGCCATCAGCCTTCTATTGTGCTCTAGGGCTGTGGAGACCCTGCCTTGTTAAAATCTGTCTGAAAGTTGATTGTTTGATTACAAATTGGAAGTGAAGAGGAAGGTGGTTAAAGCATCAGTTTTGCTTAGTCCAAAAGCTTATTAGCTGGCTGTCCACTCTTATCTCTCTGTCCCAAAGGGGAAACCCCAGTTTGAATTGACAAAGTTTAGGATAAGTCATATACACAGAGTGTTCTCAACTTGATTTTTCAGAACAGAAAGCAACTTTTCAGCTCTGTCTAAAACCCCTGGCTCAGTGGAGCAGAAATGAGAGCGTGCAATGATTTTCAGTAGAAAAAGGGGAGCAAACCCAAAAGCTTTCCTGTAGCTCTCAGTGATGCAGACGTCCATTAGCCAAGTGTACTTCTCTGATTAGTGGTGGTCCCAGCCTGAATACAGAACTTCTGCTGACAGGGAAAGGTTATGGGAGAGCATAGGCTGATGTGATTTTTTAATTCTACAAATTCACAGAGTTGGTGCTTTGCTGGTTTGCACACAGACTCGTTATTGTGAGTCCATCAATTTATAGACTCAGCAGGCATGTTAAACACTGCTGCCAGAGAGATGCTTACTGAGGAGGTCCCAGTAGAAAAGGAAGGAAGAAGGGAAAATTATGGAAATAATCTGTAAAAAAGTTGTTTTTTTTTCTGGAAGATTGAGCATATATCAGTCAATACTGTGTGTGTATGAGTGCTGAGCAGTGGTGGGGCTGTGGGGCAGTCCACGTGTGTGTCCTGGGACAGCAGTGCAGGACTGTGTGCTTGTGTGTGCTCAGAGCAATGTGATTGTGTAATCACAGCAGGATTAGGTATTTGGGTGTGCATTCACATATGTACAGCCATCTCAGTTTCCTTTTTCCCAACTCTCTGAAGTACCTTGGCTCTCTGCCTCACAGTTCTAAAGAGTTTTTCTCACCTTTCCACTCAAAGTTCAGAGACGATCACTGCTCTGCCATTGAATTGTTTGGAAGCAGAACTGTCTTCCATTATCTCCAGGCATGTTCTCATGTCTCTGTACATCTCCAGACAAATTCTGGGCACTTAGATCCTATACGAATGCATTCGTTCTCACTCATTTCTTGTGTCGTTCCTGTATCTTCTGGTGGCATTTAAGGCATATTTAAACATTAGAAGGTAGGAGAAAGGGAGATCATGAGACTTGTCTTCTGCTGCTAAACTTCCCAAATACATCCTGGCTTGATGCTGGTTAAGAACAGAATGCCAAATCAAGCAACAGCACAAGTTGGTTTAGGCCAGAACTTCACTGGAGTAAAATCAGCATAGATCTATTGAACAGAAATGAGAGCTGAGGCTGCTTTCAGTCTCTGACATATCCAACTGCACACAGATCAGCATAAAGGTATGGCATTTTATATTACTTCTTTTGAACACAACTTCTTTCTCTCTAGCTCCTGTGTGCTTTAAGGAACTTAAAATATTCTCTAAGTTTTCCTTATTGGAGCAGTGTGAACTGCATGTGGCACAAAGACTTTTTAAGAGCATTAGGAAAAAACAGCCAACTTCCAACAGGCAATGCAGATAATCCTGGCAACCCCCATGATGCTTAACACATTCCTTTTTGGGTCTCTCATTTTAAACTTGCATTCCCCCAGGGATTACTACCTGTCTGTCTAGACCTATATAATCTGTCTACCTGACTCTCAAGGATGTCATTCTAGCAGGCCAAGGTAACTTTGCTTGGGAGAAGGAGGAAGAAATAATCCCTTCACTTCCTTGACTTCCTGAGCAGCAAAGAAAAATAAGTCCCTACAAACTTACATGATCCATAGCATGACAAACTGGCTTTTTCAATGGAATGGTAACAAATAGACTTTGGATGGGTGTTATGAGGTCCAAATCCTTTCTGACTCTGAGGCAGGAACAATTCTTTATAACTCTCTCAGATGTGGCAGTTTCTTCTGAGTCAGTGTGGGCCTGTCAGCAGCAACAAGCCCAGCAATTTTTTTGCTCAGTTGATACTAGTGCCAAATTGATTTTTACTTTTGGTTTCCAATGCAACACTGATCATATAATAAATACTGAGAGAGTTGACAATTGCAGCTGATTGTACTTAGTTGATTGCTGTTCTCTGAGCTGAGTGCTGTGTCCACTGTGTGCAGAGTTTCTCATTTAAAAGGGCAGAACATTGAAATTTGCAGCTGAGGGAGTCTTTGTGCACATGATATGAAGACAATGGCCTGAGATTTGGAGTACCTGTAGGCTGTTTTTGGAATTAGTGGATGCTAAAGGCACTTTCAGAGATGAACATCTATGTGGTAGTTTCACCATTCTGAGAGCTCATACTTTGCATCACTGCTAGTGCTGCGTTTCTGGGATTGGTCTCAGCTTAGCTTGTCTCATTAATAAATGACATGCTGAGGATCCCTGTGTTAAAAAACATAACCTCTCATTTTCCTTTCCTGTGCAGGAAAATCCCTTGGATTAACATCTATGCCCAAGTTCAGCATGACAAGGAGCAGGAAATGATTGGCTCTGTCAGCCAAAGTGAAAATGCCCCTAAAATCACCCTGAGTGAGTTCACAGACCCTGAGGAGCTGATGGACAAAGAGCTGGACACACGAGTGATGGGTGAGAGACAGCCCTCAACTGAGTTTTGTTTCACAGTCTGGGTGAAGATCTTGGTCTTTTGGGTATTAGGAGAGGCAGTGACTGTGACCTCGAGTACGAGTCCTGAGGCACTGAGATAATCTCTCACTGAGCAAATCTCTCTCAGCAGCAGGGTAATGGAGTTTCTCTTACAGCTTTTCAGCTTTTCCCAGGGTAGGAACGTGGCTTCAGCAGTAGGTATAAAGAAGTGGGTAATAGCTGTGGCTCACACCTATTCCCTGTGGAGGAGTGCCAAAATCCCTGCACCCTCAAATGAATCTGCTGAGCCAGGCTTACACTGTTGGTGTGCTATGATTACAAGTAAATATGTCCCTAACAGCTTAATGAGTTTACTGCTGGTCAGCTGAGCTGTATTAATTAAGTTTTCTGCATGTCCCCTGCTTATTGTAAATACATAAAAGAATGTGTAATTTTAAAGCATCTTTTCTGTCTTTACACTTACATTACCACATCCTAAGGAGGACTGAGAAGCAACATAGACCAGACTATTGAAGCCACTGCACTGATTCTCTTCTCTATTTTCTCCTCCACAGGAAGCATCTCAACAATTGCCAACAGTGAAAGCACAAAGGAAATCCCCAACTGCACTAGTGTTTAATACTGAGAATCCACTTGGTCTACAGCATTTCTGACTTTTTATTTGTAATTATTATTGTTATAATTATTATTATGAAAAAAGAAAGAGTTATATGTCATTATTATCATTTGGGAGGGAATGGGGTGGGCTTTTTGTGTTTACCAGGGCTGCATTCATAAATAGCAGAGGTTTTTCATATTTAAAGAATACACATCAGATTAGAAATAAAAAGCAAAGAATGAGTCAAGTGTGCAATGAGATTTGAATGCCAGCTTCCTGTTAAATAATGGGAATTAAGTCTTCAAATCCAACAGATAGGTGTCGTACCTCAGGCAACATGTAAGTAAATTGTCCCTTTTCAGCCCTTTTCAGAATAAGTCATGAATCAGCTGCTTCATCCTGCCAGAGGGTTCAGACTGGGTTGTTGGACCAGGCTCTGCAACATGCCAACATCCCTCGCTTTCCAGTGACATGCATGTCTCAGCTTTTTGCAGGATCTTGTCTCTTTTAATTGCTTTTAATTTCAGTCACCCTCTGGCACTGTTGGCTGCTGAGAAAGGGAAAAAAAAAATATCAGAGCAAACACACATGTCAGTGTTCCTTGGACTACAGACTGGCTGGAGGGGACAGCACCACAAGCAGTGGAGGAGCAAGCCTGAGTTTATGAATGCAGCCCGAACCCTGTGCATGTGAATAGCGAGGATGCCGAAGGCCTACTGTAGATAATTACAGTGTACATAGCTTTTTATTTCTTGGGAAATAATTTAATGTTTAGTAAAAGAAGATATGTTTAAAAGAAAACCTGAACCACACACACACATGCACGCCCACGTGCACACACACACACACACGTACACGCCAGCCAGACAGGGACCCTGGTGAGCACTTGAGTCACACTTGGGTTCCAAGCGTGTTCCAGTTGTCTGTCATATTTCAATCTGACACTGCTCTCTATAAAGAGAGTAGTTTATTTCTCTATGTATAACTGCAAGCCTTTTTTTACATATATATATATATAGTGTCATTTCTTGTGATGGGACAGAAAAAGATATTAGCAGGCCAGACTATGAGCTTGTCATGAATATTTTAATGATGTTTATCTTCTATTCATCTCTGTCACTGTTGCCCACTTCTGAGAATGATCTTAGTGGCATCTGTTAGTGAAAATGAGGAAAAGAATCCTGAAATCATCACCATCTCTGTGTGGGCAAATATCAGAGGCCTTGCTGTACCCAGTACAAGCTGAGCTCAACTCAGTGGGGCAGGTTGCAGTAGCTTTATTCCCAGGGGATGTCATGCTTTTTGCAGTTAAGCTGATGTAGTGAAGTGCTATTTAGGATGTGTAAGAGTAGTAAATTTTGGCTGAGCGTGATGTAAGCTATTAGGGACTACTCTTTGGAGAGGGCAGTGGAGGGTCAGACCTGCATTAATGAGCTATGAAAGGTTCTTTCCTGTGAGTGCTGCAGAATGGCAGCTTCCAGTTCAGAGTGGAGATTTCTGCATGGTAGGTTGGTGTTTTCTGATTAGAACAGGGAGGTTAATGAAGAAAATATATTGAAAAAGCCTGTAGAAACTTTTTACTACACTGAATTGAGGATATCCCTATGAAGAGGTGGAGTTTAGGGGCAAGAGGTTGACTTTGATGAAGCGATGAATTACTTTTTATCCATTTTTCTTGAGTTGATGATGTCAAAAATGAACCTTATTCTGCAGAGTATTGACTTCTAGGACCCAGCAGGAGGGGAAGGAAGATTTGGGGCATGTCTGGGAAGATGTTCTAGTGTTTGTTTGGTAACAGGAGGCAGAAATGAGAGCAGATGACAATGTTTGTTACCATTTCCTAGGGAAATGGGAACAAATGGGATCTGGATACAGGACCTCAATCACCTTTAATATACCTGGTCTCAAATGAGGAGATGGCTGGAATTTAGGTGTTACTTTGCTGTCTTTCTGATTGCAACAGGCCAGTGGGCTACAAACCAGTCTCAGCTACATGTATTCACTCTGTTAGTGGGCTGGAATGTCTTTCAAAGGTTAGAATCCTGATGGCTCTGCAGGTGGAGAGAAAAGCGATTAAACACAGTTTTGCAGAACTGAGGAGGTGTTTCAAGATGAAAAATGTAAACCTAAAAAATAAGGAAGAACTGTTTCTTGAGAAATACTTAAACTAAATATTCTCAGTTCTCCTCTCCAGTCAGGTTTGTGGAATTATTTATTTATTTATTCTGCTGATTTAAAAATATTTCTCTTCTGTTTTCCCCCTCCCTTTTCTGCTCTGGTTTCTAATCCAAGGTGAAGAGCGATGTCTGTGTTATTCCATTTAACCTTGGTTTCCATCCATCACAAGTGCATAAACTGTTGCATTGCTGTGTCTGTTCTGAAACACCACAGTAGTTTACTGTAATGGCCCAGTCTGGTGATAGGACTGTTAGCACAAGGCCATGGCTTCCCATTTAGGTACAGGTGGGAGGGATGTACATAAACAATGGTCCCATGGGCTTTGAGCTAAATTGTGGGCTGATCTCAGTCTTTGCTGATCATTAGGATTTGAGGTACTGCTGTGCTGAGCTGCTGCAGAGGACTGAATGTAAAATACTCAGTATTTTCTGTATTAACTATTTCCTTTGGAAACCATGAGGCAAAGTGAAAATTTTCATTGTTGTTTGGAATTTTATAGGGTTTTCATGGGCTTGACCTCATGTTGTTTTAACATGAAAGGCAGAGGATTAGTTTTTGTAATCTTTTTTCTTAATTTCTTTTCACATTTTTTTACATTTTATTCCTTTACACTTTTAAAAATTTCTGTTAAATGTCTCAAATGGGAGAAAGTAAGAAGGAGAAATTGGGAATAAGCCATTGAATAAAACATAAAAAAAATTTCACTTCTCAAAAGAAATTTAATCTCAGTGAAGGCTGAGAAATTTCTGAATGACACTTTTGGAGAAACACCTGTCTAGGTGTAATTTTCAATCCAAAATGATCTTAAAGTATCCTACAGAGCAAACAAGAAAAATCCATGAAGCCAAAACTGCATGTCAGAAAAACCTGACCGATTCTTACGTTTGCTCAAACTTCTTCCCTAAGCCTTGGTGGATGTTGCTGCCTCTCAGTGTAGTTTGGCTCATGCTGTCAGGACCAGGGTGTGTGCTCCAGGCACATCCCCAGGCTGTGCATGAGACCACATTCACCAGGTCATTCCTGCTTTTCTAGGGCACAGTCACAGCTGATGGAGGCTGAAAAAAGCTTGGGTTCATGACTGAAATCTGCTCCTTTAGAATACAGGAAGGGTTGCTACTTCATTCCTGTCCATCCATGGGACCTCTGTAAGGTTTGGATCGGGCAGCCAGCCCTGTTTGGGCTGCAGTGTTAGCACAGACTGGAGTATTGGCCACTTCTATTTGTCTTGCTGGGAAATAACAACCTGGGGTTGCCATCAGGGCTTTTTCCCCCCTGCAAGTTTTACCCCTGAGGTAAATGGTAATGGAAATCCTTGAAGCTGTAGATTATTATTTACCTGAGTAGGGATGGAAATAGGCAATGGCATCAATAGAACACAAATAGATCCCACACTGTAATTATGTAAAAAGAGGAAATGAAAGAGAGAGAGACAGAGAGCAAGAGACTGGGTCAGTGCCCTCTATCACTGCCAGCCTTTCCCCCATGATGGATTAGCTGTAATTTAGGAATAATGCATGAGATCTGGATGCAGCTTCTGGCTCTGTGCAGCTGACAGTCTGATATAAACCATGAACAGCTCATTTGTTTAGCTTAACTGGTACTCAAGAACCCTACCACTAAACCTGGAAGGATCAGAGGTGAGACCTGAGTGACAGAGGGCTATGGAGTGTTTCAGACACAGTTGCCATCAATGAGAACATGTGTAGGAAGTGTGCATTTTCTTCTGGACTATGGTTTCACAGATGTAGAAAGATGTCCTGATGTCCTGTTCTCCTCCCTTTCCCTTCAATCAGCTCCCACACACATTCCAGGGATAATGAACTGAACCAGAATCCACACATTCTTTCTGATGATGTTGGACAGTGCATTAAACCCAAACCACCACTGTGGTTTCAAAGGATTAAATGAGACAGACAATTGCAATACCTGTACTGAACACAGTAATACAACTGCATGAGTCATATATATACATATATATATACTGTTCTTGGTTTTATTGTTCCATTTGAATATTTCTACTGTAAAAAAAGGCAGTGGTTTTGAAATTGTTGAAAATAAATGTATTTTTGTACATCAGAGTTACCCCTGGCTGCTTTTTCAATCCTTGTCCTTTTTAGATTTCCTTTTGGCAAAGCCTTCTCTTCTGAATTTCCCTTGCCATATCTATCCTCCAACTCTGTTGTTCAGGGTCATGCATGCACATGGAGTGTCAACAGAGAAATATTCTAAGGCAAGATTTTTAAGATAAAAGAGAAAAACAACTACCTCTCCTTTCTTCTTAGTGCTCGTCTCCAAAAATAATTACCTTCTTACCTTTTCATTCTACAGGCAGATTCTCTTTGGAGCCTCAGAGGTGAATAGGAGGGGAGAACACTCTGCTTGTACAAGCACAACCCCATAAATCCTATGCTCTCACCTATCTGATTTTAGCTTTTAAGAGAATGTAAAGTGCCAATGTGGGGGAAAAAAGAAAAGAAAGAAAAAGTTTCTTCACTCCTTGGCAGAAGAGACTGTTGAAAAACAGAAAAGGGAGCATGGAAGTGTGTCTCTGGATATGCATCAGCCATCTCCACCCATGCACATGCATGCATGCACACCTTTCCTTTAGGTCTGAGGTTCATAAACTGCAATTGTTTCTGGTTTTCTTTATGTCAGAAAGCTGAAAAAGTCAGGCCATGAAGGACTAGGTTGGCCATCTCCAAATGTGATGTATGAGGTGCTTTCAGCATTGCAGAAGACCCCTCAGCTTTTGAAATGTTTGTGTCTGCCCCTCTTTTCAGCAATGATAGTGTAACACTTGAGTTCATGGGATCCTGAGCTACAAGTTATGGACAGACAGGCACAAAGGATAAAATTGCCATGGTTTAACAAGCTTCCACTGAAACCCAGTGCTCGACTGTTCAGAAGCCCAGCGAAGTGCAGCTGGGAAGTCAAGTGCAGGCACTTAAACTTCATAGCCTAGAAACATGAGCAGGAGCTCAATCTTTGTCTGAATCCAGCTGTTATTTCTGTGAAGGATGGACCTCTTATTCCCTTTATTAAGAGTAGTGTCAGCATTGTTTACTACATTATGAAATTGTCGTGGTTGTGCCAAATACCCCTGTATCAGGGAATACGGTGCTGCTCAGGAAAACTCACCATAACTACCCCTGGAGTCAACTCATCACTTGTTTCACTCATGGCACCGCACACTGCAACAGGCTGAGGCTTTGCCTTCTGCCTGGGTCTTCCTTTTCCCCTGGCCCTCTCTCCAGTGAAGTACTCTGATTATTGAGGACTATCAAAGCACCACTGCATTACTGACATATTATTGTAATCCATCACTTGAGTGCTGGTCTGCTGTTGTATATCATGGTGCTCCATCAGGGAAATGGCAGGTGACAGCACCCAGAGACAGATCTCTTTTCTAAGCTTTATGGGCTGCTTTTTTCTCCCAAAGACAGCAAATAAAGGCAGGGAAAGCAATACTGGACTGCTGCCATGAAACTTTCAAAACCTTTAAATGTATTTATCTATACATTTTTCCCTTTACCCTGAAACATTAATTAAACAAATCTGCTGATGTTTCCATATGAGACCATAGAGATGAGTTTATTTTGGGTCATGGAGGACAGAACAATTCCTCACTAGGAACTGTTTCATGTATGTCTATGTGTGAGCAGAAAAGAAAGATTTGTCCATGCAAAAAAAAAAAAAAAAAAAAAATTGTCCCTGAATTACAAAAAAAAATTGTTGCTAGTAGGTCAATTGACTGTATTTTAAATGTAGTTGTGCAGGTAGAGGAAGGACAGAAGGCAACTGTGCTGTTGGTGTTGGGATTTTACCCTTGATAAATATAAAAAGATTTGTTTTACCATTGCTTTATGCTGGTTCTACCTTTTCAGGCCCCCTGATATCAGTGAATTTAGTCTTGATTTGCACCAGTCTGAGCTCTCACATTAAGAGGAGTTACATGCATACTTCAAGGACAGAATAAATCCTTTTTAATGCCTAATTGTGAATGTCAAGCAGTTTTCAGACCAAAATTTAGGGGAGATTATAGTACTACTACTAATGAAAAATCACATACAGGGGACATAGTTGGAAGGAAGGAGAAACATGTTTATTAAATTAAACAGAAATATTATGATGACACATGTTTTTAAAAACTTGTGTTGGCTACATGAACCTGGAAAGCAAAAAGGAGAGAAAAACTGGAAGCCAGACATGAAGCAGAGTGAGGAAGAAGAGGTGGACCAGGCTGGCTGGGATCCTGTGGCTGACCAGGAGGCACAGTGAGAGGCACATGGTTGGTTAATCTTTTAATGACTTTAGCACAGGAAGTTTCTAAAGTCTCAGGGTGGATGAACTGAATCAACAGGAGATGTAGCACATTCAGGCTATGTAAGATGGAGTCATCTCTGCTCCCACATCCTGATGCTCAGCCTTGAAATTCAAGTTTTAAGCAAGTGATTCCCTACTCAAGTCCCAGTGTTGAGCACTGAGGGTCCTGATAGAGCAGTGTTGGGTGGGTGAAGGTTCAGGCAGGATTTGTTGGCCAATTTCCAAGCTCAACCCAGGGTTACATGTGATTCTATTCAAAGGGTTGAGTGGTTGCCATGAAAAAGAAGCAGCTCCTGAGGCAGGTAAGGAAAATGGACCTGAAGCTGGAAAAGGGAAGGAAGATGGGATGAAAAAACACTGTGAAATATTTGTCAGTTCATGGGACACAATTCTATTTCATGGATATTAATTTGTCTGTATGCTGGGTGAAGCAGTGAGTTAAAATCCTTGTCTGGGAGGGGAGACAAGGATGAGCCTCACAGGGAGCTGTGTGAATGGGCCATCAAGAACTAGGGCAATTGTCTGGACTAGGACAAGGGGTGTAGCTACCTGTCCTTGTCTTTTTGAAATGAGCATTTCATGAAAAGAACCTTGGAGAAACCAGGGAGAGTAAAGAAGATTTAATGGGATGGTGAAAATAAATGTGAGATAATCTGACAACCAAGATAAATCAAAGTCAGCCTGGGCAGCATCTGCTGCTGCCACATCTGGTGACACTTGGGTGCCCTTATGTCCCAACAAGTACACACCCCTCATTTTAGAGTGGTTCTGGGACTCACGGGTCCCCGAGGATGCAGAAAGACTGAGACCCAAAACGTGCCACACACAAAGGTTTCCCTCAGGAGCCCTCCACAGCATGCATGTGCTGAAGGGTCTGAAGCTTACTGCAGGCAAGTTTGAAAGTCTAAATCCATCTGTGGCTCTGGACCTTGCTGCCTAATAATATCACCTACACTTGGAATAATCTGAAATACTGTTAGAAATACCTGTGAGACTATGGTTTTAATTTTTTTTTAACCTTGAAATGTTCCTGTCAGTTCCAGTCTACAGGCTGTTAGAGATCTGAACTGAACTGTAAGACGCTGAGGGATTTTCCTCTTCTTTTTTTTTTTTATGTAAAACCTCCCTTCCATTTTTAGGTTATGCAGAAAAGTCTCAGCATAAGCTTCAATCCCACTTTCACCCACTGCACTTTGAGACTATGAATAATTTACAATATGGATAATATTTACCTTGTGAACAATTTGTTCATTTCTAAAAGGAAAAGTCACAGAAAGGGCAAGCACATGCAATCCTGTGGCTTTGGTGCAGGAGAGCCTGGAGATGCTGTTGGCATCAGTGAGCACTTTTCCTCTGGATCTGTCATTAACTCCTGCAGACCTTGGGGCACACCCTCACTCTGCACAAACAACCATGCCACAGCCCCTATAATTTACCAGCAGAGGAGGGGATTTACAAACAGCTGCAAATTACTTATCAATTCAAAATACTTTCATCAGCCTTGAAACATAAACTGATCCTGAGTAGTAGGAGGGAATTGATCTAACTTATTTATCTGCTCCATTAATGAATTTTTGACAGATCTATTTTGAGAACAAGATGTGAAGACAATGCAAAGTCTAAGCAAATTAGGGCAGACTATGCCAGGCTGAGAACCAAATTCCTGCACATCTGTCTGGTGGAAATTTCTGGGCTTAGGAACTCCTAAGTCAGTCCAGAGCTGCTCCATGGGGATGGAGAGCAAGAGGGAACTGAGGAAAAGGTTCAGTTCCTTACTTAGGTGGCTATTTGGACTTAAACCACTAACCTAAGGTCATGCATTTGTTTCTGATTTGGGCTAAAGTGGATTCAGTTAAGCTCCATCATGTCTGAATCTTATTTTCTGTTTGTAGCTGCTGCACAGCAACAATTTTCAAGCTGGACTGGACCTTCCCTACAGACTATATGGCTTTCATTAGGAGCTCTGGCTGTAAGAGAGCCTAAAAGGGACACCTGGACTCGGTGTAAAAGGCTTCAAAGGGATGCTGAGGGTTCACTCTGAGCCCAGAAGGGGGCTAGGGTTTTGGTTTGTTGATTTTCTTTGATGGTAAACCCCTGCCTCTAGTTTTTAAATCATAATTAATATCTCATCAGGAACATTGGCTTCAGAAGTTATTACTATGTTTCAACAGATGTTCAACCAGTCAGATTATTTAATTAGCTTCATGCTCTTTAACCTCATAAATCTGTGAAAGCTGTGACAAGGAAAAGGAAAATGAATTCACAAAAATAAATCAATACCCTAGACCTTAATATAGCCTGAAAAATTTTAATCCAAGCATTACTGAAAAGTTTGGGGGGCAAACTGGTTGCTTGTCTTTGGGCTATAAATCACACATAAACAGTTTTAGAGGAAAATGCCCTGGATTCTCAGCACAGCATTCTTGGGAAGAGGGAAAGCTTGGAAAAGCCTTTGTGTGTAGGGAACTGCTTTGGCATTGCAGAGACCTGCACGCGGTCCCTACCTCTAACACTGACTTAAAATGTGACTTTCAGAAACTCTGTTTGGTTTTTCCTGTCATCCTCAAACAGTGGAAATGTTGTCTCAAGCACAGTCCAACCTTAAGGATATTTCTCAGAATTTCTCCAGAGAAGATATCCATCATGTAAGACCCCGTTTGGAAGAAAAACCTTCTCTGCTTCCCGTTCAGCAGGATGCCTTAGGAGACTGGCTCCCTGATTTCCTCACCTCTGTTACTTCCTTAGCCTGGGCAACAGCAGTATCACTCCTTCTGTTATACAAAAAGCCTTCTTGTGTTTGAAGTGTGTGGATTGATAGACAGCCTAGGAGCCTGCCAACATATCTGCAGAGCCCCAGGGCCACCCCAGCCAGTGAAGATTGAAGGCTAAGTGACAATTTGGTTGCTTCACTCCCCAAATCTGTAGTACTTGAGGCTTTGCAGACAATAAGGTTAGTGCTCAATGTGTGTGAACCTGACTTTGAAAATAATCCTCCTCTGTTCAGTTTCAGGCCATTCAGTGAGCAAATCTTTCTATTGCATATCAAGAACCAGCCATTGCCACGATCCTGGAGCAGCAAGTAGACTGGTGCCTCTGCATCTGCTGTGCTCATACATTGTGTGATTACACAAGTCAGTGAATCAAAGCATACAGTGACCCACTTCTCCTCAACGTGCTTGGAAGTGAAGGGTTTTATTCCCATGTGTGGTATTTTAAAATGTGTTTCCCTCATCTTCGTTTCAGAAAAATACTTTGTTAACAGATTTTTACCCCTCCAGAGACCAACTTCAAACAAGACATCATTTACAGAGGAAAAACCCCATTCAGTAAGGGGTTTTTTGTACCTTTGTTGGCTCCAGCAAACTATTTCTTTCCTTAATTTTTCCTTCCAGCAATTTTATATAACATGTTTCACAATATGCCTGACTTCCATAAATCAGAGGGGATGGAAATTTGCTCATGGTAGGAGTGGATTTGCTCCAGAAACTTCTGAATGTCAGTTTTGACTTTTCTCTGAGCTCTGTGGAGTGGAATTGAGGTCAAGCATGGACAATATAGTCATTTCCTTGAGGCCTGCAATTAAATGGTACTTTTGCTGCATGAACCTGGTAACACTTTCTGCACAGTGTGCAGCAGTCATTGCTCTGGACTGTGTTTTCCTGGCTGCAGCACTGCACTGGGTCTGCTCCTCCTGCTGTAGTAGGAGCTGACATCACCAATTGCATTTGTCTGGTTTCTATAGTCAGATACTTTCCCATGGCTGTGTTATGGTTTGGTTTTCTGGTTAGCTGCTTGCTTTCACCTCCTGCACCACCACCTACTTCTCTGCCTTTCTTACTTGCTTATAATCCTGCTCAGAAATTTCCACCTATGCAGCCAGGTTAGTGGGGAGGTGAAATTCACCCTTGTTAATCCAGAGGTGTGGAAAAGGAAAAATCTGGGTGTTGAGGGTAACCATCTTTAGCATCTTTACTTCACCACCACAAGATTTAAGTTCAAAACGGTTCAGGCAATGTGACCTCCATCCTTGTGAGGGTTAAAAACCATCATGTGCTGTGTCCACCTGCAGGTCAAGGACACCCTTCTGCTGAAAGCATCTTAGGCCAGGCTTTGATGTCCCCTGTGAAGAAATGGGCAGGACTCTGAGCTAGTGCTCAGTTTGTTTCCCTCTTCCCATCCTGTAGGATAACAAACAAATTATGTTTGCATTTGTTGCCTTTGTTGCCTCTCTGTAGAAACGATGCTACCTTTATATATGTTGGTCTCATCACTTTTAGCCATGACAGAAGAATGAAATTGCAAGGGAAGAAAATGCTTGAAACAGTTACATTTTTTTGTTTGATGAAAAATACCTCCCTGCTAAAGGCAGACATTTTTCTCTGATAAATCCCACATTTTGTGCAGAGCATGAACAGGTAGGGCTGAGGTTTTCATGGTAACCCATCTTTAGTACTATTACTGCCAGTACCCAAACAATCTTCTGTTTTCTAGCAGTTAAAAAGAAACCATAAAAATATCTTTCAGTACAATCAGGAGGGCTTCTTTTAGAAGCTCTTCTTTTAGAACTCAAATGCCTTTAAAAACATAGAGTTTTTCTCTTCCCCTTTCATTTCTTCAGGTTTTTTTGTTGTTTTTTTTTTTAATGAAGAATACAACAGGGATTAAAATGAAAAAGTATCTGGAATCATTTTGACTGAGAGGAAAGAAATATTTGTACATTATTCATTGTACTCTCAGTTATTCATCAAAAGTTTCATTCTTCAGCTAAAGTCTTTTCCTTATCTTAAAGCCACTGACATGAATATATATCACCAAGTTAAAAAGATTGAATTACATTTCTCCTGCTGCTGCTGAGATTCATGGAAGCTCAAAGCCCAGCCTAGTCCCTAGGTGTACTGAGCCACTGCATTTTATGATTTTCGGAGAAGAACGCTAACAGGGTTTGTCTCTTCATTGTGATACAGAGATGATTGAAAATGTGCTGCTGTATTGCTTGATAAAAGACCGTTGCCAAAAAGGAGAGCAGCTTTGTCATTTGAGAACATTACCCATGGGGTTTAAGAGACCTACTTGACAGCAAAAGCTCTAGCAGATTTTTTTTTTTAAAGCAATATGTTCTCCATTGCCATTGTCAACAGCTTGAACAAGAGATAAGGAGCTGAGATGTGATCCATAAAATCTTCCCTGAGTATTGTGTTGCCCCATAAGTACCAGGGCAACAAGTGGCATTTTCTTGCTCTGGTTCTTAGTGCTTGTTCAGAGAGGGAATCACTCCTGGTTTGTGCTGGTTCTGACTCCAGCTCCCAGTTCCTGATGTCTGTTCTGTGGGTGCCCAGCTTTGAAACGAGCTGGGCAGAGCATGGTGCTGCAGGCTCAGTGCAGGGGGACTGACTGCCCACCCTGGCTCACTGCTTTTCAGAGCTGCAGGGGAGACCTTTGCTGCCCCAGTAACACATGAAATGCAAAGAAAGATGTTTTAAAGTGAATTTGGTGTGTTTAATGTGCACAGGTGAGACATGTCCTTTGCAAGATGTACTGTGATGTCTTGAGGCAAAGATGTAGGGAGGCTCCACTGCCCAGCCATCTGTGTGATGGAAAACAGAACCATTTTTAGGTCCTGCACAGGGGCACAGGGTCAGCAATGAGACCAGAGTGCCAGTGCCAGGCAGGCTGAGGTGGCAGTATGCAAAATGTGGCACAGCCTTGCTCTGAGCAGTCTCAGCTCTCACCCCTTTCTGCAGGGGAGGAAGGGCAGTTCCTGGTGATCCTGTGCCAGGGCACAAACCTGGTGGCATCAACTTCAAACTCACTGAGATGGGACAGTGAGAAGGGCTTGCATGTGTCCTGGCTTTCCTACAGTGGCTCTTGATGATGTGGGTCTTGGCTCATTTTACATTTGACACACAGGAGCTTAATTTTTTCTCAGTCTTTTTGAAATGCATTAAAAGAGCCAGTTCACACCAAGGGGCCTCAAATTCATGACAGGAGAGAAGTGCTGAGGCCCTCTGTCATACCTGTGTCACAGGTGCTGATGTGGGTGCAAGCTGCTAGTGTCCCAGGCTGCAAAATGCTGCTGGGACCTTCAGCAGGAGGGAACTCAGCGGACAGAAATCCCCTTGCTCCTTGTGGCCCGTGAGGTGTGAGTTCAGTTTCATGACAGACACTAACTCTTAGACAGAGACAACATTTTCACCAAGTTTGTTGTGCATTTGTGAATGCAAGGCTACCAAATAGTGGGTAGGATGACAGCAGCACCAACATAATGCAAAAATATCATCTAAGGATGTCAGATGCTGTTGCAGAGCTGTTTGCTTTGCTAGCACTTCAGACACAGGGTGTTCCATTGCAGAGCTGGTTCTGGTCACAGCCACACAGAGCCCTCCAGGCCTCCTCAGCCGTGTGCTCCCATCATGATCCACAAGTGCATTTCCCTGCCTGTGCTGGTGTTTAGGTGTGGATGTTAGCTGTGGAGCAGGGAGCACAGTGCCTGTGGAATAGCAGGCCACATAACTTCCTCAGGCACCGTGCTCCCTGCTCCACACTTAACATCCATATTTAGGCACCCACCAATCCTTGTTTTGCTCCATAACAAGGAGTGTTTGATGATCTGCACTGAGACATGTGTCATTTTGCAGCAACCTGCCTATGACCACTGCAGCTTGAGAAGGGCTGAGTTCTAATTTGCCAAGGACATGTGGAGATAACTTGAACTGAGGGGAGCTTGGGAGAGGGAAACTACACCTAAAATCCTCACCAAAGTTCAGGAAAACTGGATGAAATAATGATAAAATGGCCAGGGAAATAAAAATTGTGACTTGGTTATTGTCATTTCAGATTAAATGGAACCAGTTTAGTATGGTGATGGAGAGAAATGTATTTTTAGAAAACATAAAGGGCCTTTACACATCTCCTCCTTGTTCTTGACAATTCAGCAAAGGGTGTTTATCTGGTTGCCTCACTCCAATCATAATACTAGCAAACCCTTTCCCTCTTGCTGCTGTAAAGTTCAGAAAAGCAGACGGGGGTTTAAACTCGATTTACCTGTTTGAAGAAACAGATTGTGAGAGGCCAAATGAGATATCACATTTCTGTGATTTGAATATCCTTCCTTCTCCCTAAATTATGAAGCGATGCTGGGCAAAAAGCGGCTGAGGCAGTGTGGTTTGGTCTCGTGCTGGCTGAGCAGCAGGGCTGCACCAGGCTGATGACCAATTAGTGAAGGCAAATAGCACAGGGGCAAACTCTTCAGAGCCAGGCTGCAGCTCCAGACGAAATTAAGGGGTTTTCAGCCTGTGCCCAGAATTAAATGAGGCTTAAGTTAATCCAGATGTCCTAGCTTTGCCCTCAGCATCAGTATCCAGGTACACTATGCTTGTGCTAGGAGGTGTTTTTAACAACAGGACAGAGACTGTGAGGAATTTGGGGAGGGGTCTGTTTGTTTTGAACTCTTAAGCCTAGTTTCCAAAACCTGTGCAAAAGCCTAAGGAGGTTTTAAAGCACAAATAAGAAAATACTGAAAAATCCCACCTGTGCCATATCTACTACCAGAAAATGTGCCAGTAGTAGCAGGTTCCTGAGGTAATAAAGAGGGAGGTCACAGCCCATCAGCTCTGAAGCTGCTGGACTGGGAGGAGGATGTAAATCAGTGCAGTGCTGTGATGCCAGTCACTCACACCAACTTACAGGGAGTTATACCAGCACTGGGCTATACCAGCCCTGGCTCTGAGCCCTTGCAGTGCTGGGTGTACTTGGCCAAAACGGGGAATGATCTCTTCAGCAGCTGCCCTTATTTCACAAGTTAACTTTATTATCTGTTTCCCCCTTCTGAACTCTGGACCTCCCTCATTCCACATGAGCTGAGCTTTTTGAGGATGACTGTTTAATGGGAACATCTGGTATGGAAATGAAAGTCTTAGTACTTCTTTTGCCTTCAGTAAATGCTCATTGCATACTTTAAATGTTGATCTTTAGCTTTCCTTCCCCCAAAAACAACAAAAAAATATGAATCATTACTTGACAGAACAGCCTGTGCTCTTTAGTAACCCAGCACATGCAGGTGTAAACTGTGAGCCCTGAATTATAAGCTTTGCCCATAATTAAAAATTTTCTGCTGTAAACTCTTGGTTTCTGATAAAAATGTAGCAATCCTTCCTATTATTCAATTATTGCTAATTAGATATTACCTGTGCACAATATTCCTTGTCATTCAATAACCACAATCTGGAATATTTCTCTTTTGGGAGGAAAAATATCTTACAAAAAGGGCCCCACAAAAAATTCTGAGCTCTTTTACATGGGTGCTGATTAGAATGTGGAAAATGTAAAAATGAAAGATAAGTAGGTATAAAAAAGGTAAGATTTGTATCCATATTTTTACTTTTCCTTCTCTTCCCTCTTCCTCTTTGCAATGGAGGTGCTACACAAAGATAACTGCTGCATGGGCTTTTACAATAACTGTCTTGGCAAACATCTGGTGGTGTTGGTGAATTCATAGGCTCCATAAAGTTTTGTTCATGCACTCTGATGGCTTTTGGGCTCAGCCAGCTTTAATTTAACTCCCTGCCAACTGAAAATGATTTACCACTATCCAATAGGAATTGTAAAGGCCATACAGAAAAAGTGGATGTGACAAGTTTTAGGGCAAGATGCTGCATATTGACACAGTTGCTCTGATATCACTGAAGCATGATGAATCCCAGCAGATTTGTTCTGGTTTGTGCCATCCCTGGCCCTGACATAAACAGTGTTGGCATGAAAAAGGTTGAGTCTCACCTACCCTGTGGACTCAGGAACATCTTAACTGGGGAGCTGGTATCCATGATTTCTTTAGGACAGGCTTGTGAACTCTACAGAGGAGAGCAATTTTGCAAATCCCATGGCATGCAAAGTGGGTAATACCCATCCCTGCTTTGAGTGCAAGAATCTGCTGTGAATCAGCCTGGTATGGCAGTGGCACTGATTGTACAAATGAAATGATGGGCATGATTTACCTAAATGCATTGGGGCCTCCAGAAAAGACAAAAGAGAAATGTATTGTTGGGATTGAATCACTAATTATTTTGGCTAAGAGAGAGCAGGGCAGACTTTCTATAGCTCCCTGAAAGGTGGCTGTAGTCAGGTGGGGGTTGGTCTCTTTCTCCAGGCAGCAACTGACAGAACAAGAGGACACAGCCTTAAGCTTACCAAGGGAAATATAGGTTGGATATTAGGAAAAAGTTTCTATGGAAAGAGTGATAAATTACTGGAATGGTCTGCCCAGGGAGGTGGTGGAGTCACCATGCCTGGATATGTTAAAAAAAAAGATTGGATGTGGCACTTGGTGCCATGGTTTAGTTGAGGTGTTAGGGCATGGGTTGGACTCAAACATCTTAGAAGTCTCCTCCAGCCTGGTGATTCTGTGATTCTGTGTGACTTATGGCATGAAGCAGCAGCTTGGTCTGAGAATCATGAAATAGAAGCCATTCACCATTCTTCTGGAATGATTCAGTGTCAGACAGAAAATGATGCCAAAGTTTAGAAAATGCCATCCTGACCTCTCTGTGTCAGGTAGAATTACCCTTTCCTGCTAGTTTGGGTCAAACTAACAAGTGAAATGATTTAGAATGGCATGACTCATCAGCCTGTGCCTCCTCCACCTGCCCAGCCAGCTGTCTGGGGAGCCCTGGCTGAATCAGGAGCTCTGCAGTTGCTCCAGTTCACTCCCAGTCAAGCCAAGCAAGGTGTACACACCACCTGAAACTGCCAGCACATGCTGTTTGAACGACAGGCAGAAAAGGAATCTCCAAACCAGAAACCAGAGCCTCATTTCCAATAACTGGCATGTTAGGGCACAGGAGTGCTCGTGAGGAACCCCTTCCCTTCGCTGCCCTGCAGCTGGCAGTAAGCAGCATCTTGTCTGTTCTTGCCTTTTTCCCCACTCTGCACTGCCAAAAACGTAATATTTTGAATAAAGATGAAAATGTATTGCTTTTAAAATTTAGTTGTAATTCCCTGCAGGGGAGCTCTGAGACTCCTACAAGAGACCTCTTGGTTTTTTGGCCTCCAGTTGTCTGAGATATTCAGAAAATCTGTACCACATCAGCTGGGACTTTCAAATCATCTCGTGTAGCACAAGGCACAGTCTACACAGACTGGTTGAAATATATTCACTTGGTAAATGAGAGCTTAGCTACCTTGAAAATCAACCCATATCCTCTATAATTTGGAGACAATGTGTCTCACTCCATTTCTGCCTGACCATGTCCTCTTGCTGCAACAAGACACTGTTCTCTGTGTAGGCAGCTTGGTCCCACTCCTCTTCCCCTCTACTGCTTCTCTTTCAAAAATGCAAATATCAGGAGCCTGCTGTTTCCTAGACATTTTGCTACCAGCCTTGTGACACTGGCAATTTGGATCATTTTGCTCTAAGCATATTTCATTGTGCAATTATAGTATCAGGACTGTGTCAGGTGAGCTATACAAATGATACTTTGAATAACTCTTTGGGGGTTTTGCCTGTGTGTGGTGTTGTTTTGGTTTGTTTTTATTGAGCTTCAGTCTCAGAAATAACAGACTGCTCATTTATTCTCTGGGCTTTAACAACCACCATGGTAACTATCAGAAACCACAGTTACACAGTGTTACAAACCTTCATTTATTATTTCAACATTGCCTTCTGAGTTTTATCATGGAAATGGGCTAAGTGACTTAAATGCAGGTAAAAGATGGCCAAAGAGGATTAAAGCCAAGACCATCACTCTCTGTCATGGTCAGGAACTTACCTTTCAGAATCTATCTTTGATTTATTAACACCTGTATTGGAAGTAACAGGACTTAATGACAGAGTGGCTGAGTTGCTGAAGGTTTCAGTCAGAAAGAGTTTATCTTGTTTCCCCCTTCCCATCCTGTAGGAAAATAGACAAATTATGTTCACATTTGTTACCTTTGTTGCCTCTCTGTAGAAATGATTTTGTACATACCTTTGAATATGTAGGTGGATTAGGAGGGGCCTCCTGACCATAAAGACTAGAATCAGCACTCCCTCAGTCTATCCAAACTCGGATTATTCTGCTAAATTATGTTTAGTCAAGAACTTGAAGCAAAGAAATACAGTCTATTTTTAGAAGAAATTTCTCTGATGAAAAGTGAAAAATGCCCTGTTGGATATTTTCCTTCTTGGTCTCTTCTTTCACTTTCTCCATTGCTCTGGGCAAACCTTTGTTTATCTTTATAGAAATTAACTTTTAAATGAAAAAAAAAAAAAAATCAACCCCCTAAAAACATACCCAAACCCTAACTTAATGATTTATTTCCCCAAGTGACTTGTATACTTTATCTGTGGAGCAACTCACTACACACAGGCTTCTATTTTCTTGTTTCCCTTTAGGGGGTATTAACTATGTAAACAACTTCAAAACAAAAAGGCAGGATTGTTTCATTAGGGAAAACCATCCCTGCTTCCAAAGGCCTCATGGGAAGCAGGAGAAGTTCATTAAAGCCAGGGTGATGTAAAGGCTTTGTGCACATGCAGAAATGGAACCACCATGAAACATTAATGACCTCCATGCATTAGCAAATCTTAAGCTAGAGTAGAATTATGCTGCCTCTGGGGACCTGAGTGCACCTCCTTGGATTTTGTTTTTTAATGCCAGGGAAAATCTAGCCTTCAAATTTTAATTTCAAGAGCAAAACACTTTGATGGTGTGAACTGAAGAAGGCAATCAGGCTGGCCCTGGGCCACTGACATGATGAAAATGAGCGACCTAATTGTCAGCTGCTGCCCTTGCTCCAGTCAGTGGTATTGCCTAGACAGAGCTAGTTCATCCATATTGCCAAATAAAGGCTCACTTGAGTTCTTTTCCTTTTGGTTCTCCATGAGCAGTCCACTGCTGAATCACTTTTCTTGCTTTGATAAGTGACCTCATGCCAGCCATTTATAAAGCACTGAAAAGACATTTGGCAGTGTTACGTCAACAGTAGGCAACTGTTCCAGGCTGTATTAATCCCAGTGGAAATTACTGTATAGGTCTCTCCTGTGAGTTATGATCTCTATTAAAGCTGGGTGACATTTCTCCAAGGAATACTTTGTTCAGCAGTGGCAGAAAAAAGCATAATTTCAGATGCATTGAAACCCTGCAAAACAATTTATGCTGAAATCTACAAACATTATCAAAATGAAGAAAAATATATACCTCTCTCCCCAAGAAATTTAGTTTAGAAATTATAGATCAAGTTTGTTTGAAAGTTGGTATTGAAATAGGAGAACAAGTCTTTGATGAGAAGTGGTGTCTTCCAAATTTTTGAGTTATTTTGTCTTCCCTTCCTCTTTTAGCACAGGGTGGAGGGAGCAGGTCTCACCTGGATGACAAAGCTTTCTAGACTGGAGGATGTGGAGAATCTGGGGAGTGTGCCTGTGGTGTGGATTGTTTGGGAAGAAGGCATACAGTACAGTCCAGTGCTTCTCATCCTGGGCAGTGTGTGTGTCCTTGAAAGGCAGGAAAGGTCATCCTGAGTCAAAATGAGGGACCAGCCAGCCCGGGCAGTGACTGTATGCAAAGAGCTATGGACAGGAAGGAGCAAGGCAAGTCTGTGAGATACTTCTCTCCTTGTGCTCTGCCTGCCTCCAGCTATGACGAGGCTTGGGACTTTCTGAGTCTGACGGGGTTTGTGTAACTTGTAACCCTGAAAGGATCTTTTCCAAGCACCTCAGTAGTTTCCACTGGAGCTGTCTGAGCCCACAGCATCCTTCAATAAAGGATACTTCTCCCTGTGGTGGTTTGCTCAGAGAACCACCAGTCTTGAGGAGAAGGAGGCTAACCTCTTTCCTCATTGTTTTTGTTTGCTCTTTTTAGACACACAGCTGTCTTTTGACCCAAATGACAATGACATTTCTACGGCACAACAATTGTGCACTGCCTATGGTGCATGAAGAGTGTTGGCATTGCCTGAGCTAAAGAACTAATGTTTCAGTGCTATGTCTGATGTTATTTTCCTGATGCCAACTGAGCTGCTGCTCTTTATTTCAGCCCTAAAGTTAGCCAGGAACACCAGATCCCACCACCAGCAAGATCCACAAAGCACCCATGGCATGAAGTGCCCACTGTGCCGTGATGCCTGAATGGCACTGGTTGGTAAGGTCAGGGTGCAGATGAAAAAGCAGCAGTGCCCACTCACCTTTGCAAGGTGTCAGTAACAGGCAAGGACTCCTGAAAACTCCTTAAAACCTCAGAGCTGAGCAACCCTAGCAAGCAGCTGTGTGTTTGGGGAGGGAATCCAAGGGAGTATCTTCACACTGGCAATCATTCTGAGCTCTAATTAGATTTCAATTCTTTGTCCAGACCCAATATTAAGAATTCTCCCTCTTAAAAAAAAAACAACATGGCATGGGTTAAATTCAAGCTAATCCCACAGAAAGTGCATTTTTAAATTTTCAGGTTTTTTTTTTTTCATTAAAAGAATGAGATGTTAAGTGTACCTTTATATTTGTAGACACATGATGTGGTGCATTTCCTGTTTGTCTGAAGGATAAGTTCTTGTATGAAGCAAGGCTTTTATTCGGGTTTTAAACTTTAATGTTGGTTAAAAAGTAATAATGCATCTATGAAGCATGGTTATGGAGGTAAATATTTAAAGGAATTGCATAAATCTGCCTTGTATCAAGGGCAAGGGTTTGGGAAGGATGCTTCCAAATTAGGAAAGGGAACATTTTTATCTTTCATGTAGTGGTTCAAGTATCAGTCCATCCTCCTCTGCCTTTCCCCAGTCAGTGGAAGACCTGATTGTCTCTGCCAACAGCACAGGGTCATTTTCTTTGTGATCTGTGCATGCCTGGAGCATTGATTTTTCCATGGCAGAAAGCAGAGCAAGCTCTCTCTTCAGTGGAGAACTCAGAAAGACAATGTGTAAAAGAGAATAATTGTTTTTAAAAAATAAGCTTTTCACTGTTCTTGATTCTTACTGAGACAAACAGTTCTGGAACCATCCTCAGTCTGAGCCTGCCAGCATGTGTGCTATCAGGCTCTGGGTAATAGCCTAGTTGGAAGTTGGCTGTGGGGTTATTTCTGGAGGGTGAATACCACATGCAGCTTGTGACATTATTAGTTATTTGCTCCCTAAGAGCAGCAGGGGCACATTGATCCTTGGGTGTCCTGGGGATGCAAACACATGTTGTCCTTCAGCTCTCTCAAGCCCTGACTCCGTCAGCTGGTGTAGACAGAGCTGCAGCTACACATCCACAGCAAGTCCATTTTACAAAATTTCCCCAGGAAGAGAGACATATCTTTAACTGGATGTGATAATTTTCTCAAGTTTCAAAACTGGTGGCTTGACAGCATCTTTTTTTAAATTCTAACCAAGGAAATGAAGATATAAGTTTTATTTATATTTTTATTAATAATGACAGTCAAGTCTTTTACTGCTAAACTGGAAAGTACCAGAGGGGGAGCTGGGAGGTTTCTCAGTAGCTGGGAGTCTGCAGCAGTTCCCTGGGCCAGTGTGTTTTTTTATAGCCCAAAGTTACTATTAAACAGAGCAAACAGCTGGTATTTTCAAAAAGGTTTAGTCTTGATGCTTCTGTAAATCCCAGAACAAGGATGATAAAAGTCCACAAGTGTCAAGCTTGGGTCTCCAAGCCTCTTGACTTTCAGAGCTGTAGTATTTGCTCCAGAAACATGTCCTTTCTTTCTGTGCTAAGTGGTGGACACCACAAAGTCACCACTTGTAACAGCTTCCCAGCTTGGCACATTTTGTTAGATACTCTTTGCAGCCATGACCATAAAAATTCAAGTCAGAGAGATTTCTGGTGCTTCCTGGTACAGATTTTCCAATGAAAATAATCACATAAATGTTGGCTAAAAGGGACTTGCTGAGGCCTTTGGTCCAGCGTCCCACCCAAAGAAGGACCTTCATCACTGCTAGAGGAGACCAGGTTTGGCTTCAAGTATCTGAGTCTAGCAAGTTGCCAAAGACAGAGATCCCTCAGCTTTAGTGACCTGTTCCTGTTCTGCAGTAGCCTCCTTCTAAAAAAAATTGCCTGCTGTCCCATCTGGACTGTCAAAGCTGAAACCTTGGTCATTGCCCTTTGTTTTAGTAACAGAAGCAGCTCCAGGGAATCCTTGATAGGTTTCCTTAAAGCATTTGTGTCAAATATGGGATGTTATGTCTGGACCAGGTACATTTTGTCATTCCCAGCTGTATCTTTGAGCACATTATTGTCAATCCACCCTCTCCTGTAGACCATCAGTACAGTGAGCAATGCAGCAGAGGTCCCTCCCAACCACAACCATTCTGTGATTCTATGATACCAGAAAATTTCTAGAGACACACATTTCCACATTCCTGTGCTTGGCATCAGAGCTAAGTCCATGTTTTCAGAACTTTCCAGTTTAACACCAACTGCATTTTCCTTTCCTTTGCAGTCAGAAAAAGACCATAGTAACCTGGAATATATTGTTCTGTTCACAGCAAGAATATGAACAAGCCCTTGTTCAGAATTTCTATTAATTTGTTTTGCTTTCTCTGAAACCCTAATACCAGTTTGTGCATTCATTAGTTCCTATTTTAAAAAAATAACAAAAGCCCAAAATGTAATTTAATTACTAATAGTGCTGTGATTAAATTTGGCCTTTCACTTTCCTTCAGAGTCAACGTCCTCAATTCCATCTCCCCAATGGCTCTCTCTGTAGTATTGATTCGGTACTGTTAACCTTTATTTATTACTTGTTTATGTTTCCCCATCAGTTTAAAAACATCAATAAGAGGCTTTTTGTAAAGGACAGAAGCAACAAATAGAGAGACATTGAGGAAAGGTCAGGGATGCAGAAGAAGGCAGTGCCTGCTTTGTGGAAGGAGCAAACAGACAGTACAGAAAGGTTAGTGGTCCTGCTGCTGAGGTGAAGGAAGGATTTGTTTATTCTACAGAAATGTCTGCTGCTGGTGTAGCTTTAGCAGCAGGCACAGCCCAGTCTGAGCTCTGGGGTACTGGGGAGGGCTGGACATAGCATCAGGAATGTGGCTGAGATGGTCTGCAGGATCTTTCCTGACAGGGCTCAGGAAGATTTAGGTGTGCTGCATTGATTCTACTTTGTGTTTGAGCATAAACCCAATCTGAGGGCACACCCTGTTCTGCTCAGGGCTCTGCTGGGTGTAGATTTGTTGACTGGCTGTGGCAAGGAATGTGTCTACATCATTGTGTGACTGAGGGCATTCAGACATCAGTAGTTATATCCTCAGGCCAAGCACCACCCCAAAATGGCTTTCTCTCAGTGTCTGCTGAGCTAGGAAAGAACCTGAGCTCAGAGGAACTGGCTCAGGATCCTCTGCCTCCTCCTCCTCCTCCTCTTGGTCCATAAAGCTGTGCTCTAGGCAACTTGGACTTCACTCCCACATCAGATCCTCTCCTGAGTGATGCTACTCCTTTTGCTTTGAAAGGAACAAAGGATTGAGCCATTATAGCAGTAATTTTTTTAATTACTTCAAGGGAAATGTAAATCCTGCTCAAGGGTCTCCAGCAAAGGGAGAAGCCCATTAAGGCCTTCCCATTTTTGACTCCCCAGAGACATCACAGCAGCTGGAGAGTAGAAGCCTAGTGTGGTGGAGGAGAAGAGACACCTTGTCCACCCCCAGCTCTCTGAAGTCTCAAAGATTGCTGGCACTTAAAAGCTGAGTGCTTCTCACTGCTTGTGGTGTTTTCACTGCCACTAGCAGACCATGCTACTCCTCAAGAATGCTTTCAGATTTTTCCCATCTCCAGAAACTCTGTCTTATACTGTAGAAGGTTTTTCCAATGAAATTGTAAGAAAATACTTACTTTTTTTTCCTTCTCATGGTTTAAAATCTTGAATACCTTTAGCTTCAAGAAAACAATTTATTGCCCTGAAGACTTTCCTTCTTTTGCAGTCCAGTACAGGCACAGTGCAGGAAATGTTATCCAGCATGGAGAACACCTTCATTCCACACACTCAGAGTATTCTCTTAAAAGAAGA
Organism: Parus major; assembly: GCF_001522545.3. NCBI lineage: Eukaryota > Metazoa > Chordata > Aves > Passeriformes > Paridae > Parus > Parus major. Next base: position 23,264,175 of record NC_031775.1, read on the forward strand.
TACAAAAGTCAACTTAGTTATTAAAGACACATTTCACATGACCTTTTAGGAACAGATGTAATTACATATGACGTGTCTTCAACTCAGAAAGCTGTAGAAGTAACATATCTTTCCTGTTCTGAGAGGTGACACTATGGCTAGAAAGATTCTTGAAGTTTTGCTTTGAAATGCAAAGGTGATCAGTGAGCAGTCCTCAACACAATTTGAAATATTGACAGGGGAAAAACAAAAACAAATATCAGACTAGAAATAAAGCAGCATTTTAAATCCTTATGACAGGTACAATATAGTCAGGATTTGGATCCGTATTGCTTCTGCAAATAGAAGATGTATGCAGATGAGAATCATGCATTTTCTCATATAATGACATTAATTACTTACTTGAAAATTCATCTGACAGAACAATTTTCACTCAAACTTCATGAACAGATATTTCTTCTCACCTTATTCTTCAGTCTTAAAATGATTTCTTTACTGATCACAGTGTGGCTATTTGTACACAAAGAACAACTCTTTGTGTTGGGCTGTGTAATGGAGTTTGATTTTTCTGAGATACCTTCCCATCTATAAAAGTGTATCCTGGCTTGGGCTGCCTGGTTGCCACATGAGATCATTGTTCTTGACGTTTATCTCCTTAGGCTCCATTACCACCAAGGTAGAAAGCGAGCTTTCCATGGAGGAAAGCCTTGGGAGTTTAAGTGCTGTTCATTCCTAAAGTTCAACTTAATATTATGGAAAGGCAAGGGATAGAATGGGTTTCTCCTTTTGGCTGCCCAGTCACCTGAAGACCTTTACAGGCAATCAGTAAAAGTGTGTTAAAGCTTTCATTTTTTCTTTTCTTTTGAAGTTCTTTATTCCATTACATGATGGATATTTTAGCCTTAGGCATAGTGCTTTCCTGCTAGTTTACAATAATATTATTCTGTAAACAGTAAGTGGCTTGTCTGTCACAGAGGCAGAGGTGACACCGTTTGCTCTTCCTCACGAGAAGGTACGCTTGTAAATGACCCTTCTGGGTGACAGAAAGTGGGGAAGCCAACAGAAAGAGAGCAAACTGTGTGAGTCCATCTCAGTGGAACCAGCTGCATTCTTGTCTCCTTAGTCAGGTACCTTTCTTCATCTGGGGACTGTGCAGTTGCAGGGTGAACTCAGTATAATCTCTGCTGTGGCAATCATACATAAAACCATTGAGGAACTGTCACTTTGTGCTGTGAAGAGCACAGTCACACTTTCAGGGTTGCCAAATGAGAATAAAAAGAAGGAGGGTGTCCCTGGGACATGGGATAAGGGAATGGATGACCTTGCCATAAGTTCTTTGATTCAATGTAGGGTTTGGATCACTGTCTCTGTCTCCTGTTATGATGTGATTCCAAGAATCAGAGTGAAGTGAGAGACTAAAAAAAAAAAAAAAATTCAAGAAAAAGCTGGAGCCAAACTGTATTTCCATTTCCAATATTATGTCAAGAACATGAGTAAAATCCTTCCTGTGGCAAGTTTTTCTCAGCTAAATCAGGATGTCTGTCTCCTGTTTTACCCTGGTTGCTCCTCATCACTTTCTTGAAAACATTGAGACAAGAGTTTTCTGTAGCAGCTCACTTCCCTAGCCAAGAGCATGGTGTGTGCAGGAGAAAAGAGCTTCTGCCTGAATGGCCTTCCCCCATACTCCTCATTCTCTTACTTGGAAATGAGGTTGTCACCCAATCAGAGAACAAAAAGGAAGTCTAAATCAACAATGAACAATGACTGGAACATACACATCTCTTACACTCAGTTACATGACAGTTCCAGTCCTTGGTGACAGTGATTTAAGAACCAACTGATTATAATAGATAGGAAATAAATCTTCATTTACAAAAAAAACAAACAAAATAACAAAACCTCTTCTTCTTGGTGATTCTGAAGAACTGCAAGGATTTAATCTCCAGGAAAAGAGATGGTAAGATAAATGTTTTGCTCAGAGACATGGTGGAATAAATGGTTAAAGACAGTGTGGGGAAACTCATTTCAGCAGCAGAGAGAAATGAGGGCTGAGCCTTTCAAGGCAGTGGTTAGCAGTGATTCATAGTATGCTCCTTTTGTGGTGACTCAACACCAGGGAAGTCAAGACATCAACAGTCAAGCTGGGTTAACTGAGGGGATTAAGAATCACTTTCTTTAGGTATTATTAGTGAAGAAGTTTTTGCCTTTTATTTTCCAAACAGCAGCTCTGCCTTAGATCCCTGATGCAGATCATCTTAGATGTATAGGTTCAAGATGAACACATTTCACTTGTGCAAATGATAACCCAGCAGAGAGATCCAGGCTATTGGAAGCAAGACATCTCTAGGAGTAGGAGTAATATCAAGAACTATGTTTTTCAGTAATCAAAAAACTCACACCATTAGAAATCCTGAGGAGAAGCTGCAGAATATAGTTTGTACACTGTTCTAACAGAAAAGACTGTATTACAAATGAAAGCCAATGTTTGATCTTACCTATTAGCAATGGATCAAAATTCCAACTTTCAAAATCTATGCACATAACTTTAAGAATAATAGGACCAGACAAATTAAAATTTGGAAGAAAAGAAAAGGTAAAAGTACTAGGAACATTATGGAGTATTAGAGGACCACATTAAGAAGGAAAATGTAGATTTACTGTTCTACATGACTTCTTATCAAGGATGCCTTTGTAGAAGATATGTTGGTCCAAGCATGTATTTTGTGTTGGTTAATTAGCTATCAATTAGTAATATCAATCAAATGTTTTTTATATTTTTTTATATTTTTATATGTTTTTTATATTCAAGCCAACCTGAATAGGTCCTTCTGAATCTGGAGTATTAATCAGGAAGAAAATCACTGAACGTGAGGAGTGACATGAAAGTGGAGTCCAGGCTCTTGGCTCTACTCTGAAAAATTCAATGCCTAACCAGCTCTTGATTCCTTAATGAAGCACTTTCACCCTCTCAGAGATATTCTAATGGGTCTCAGTGTAGCCTGCAAATACAGACAGAATTCTTTTTAACCTGGGACTCTACATAGCATTTTCATGAAAGGATCCACAAAGAAGTAATTTTCTGTAATTATGGTTATGTACTGTTGATAATTGGTATAACCAAAGGAAAGCAAGTAACCAAGGAATTTTTATTAAATCAATTAAGTGGAAAGGAAAAAGAGAAGATGGATAATGAGATGCTCTAAATATCAAGGGTTTCATTTATATGAACTGTGCTGCAGGATAGATTGAGCATTTATGGGGGGGCAGAGGATATTGATCTACCTCCTTCTTCCCTTGAAAGACCAGTGGTCTCAGCCAGTAGAGATCAGACTGAAGGTATAATATTTGACACATCAGGTGTGAATTAGGAACTCTGAAGAAAATTTTCTTTATCAATACACTGTGTGATGGAGGACACTTGAAGGACATGAAGGTAATTTTGGATGAGAAAACTCGAGAAATGGGCAATCTTAAATCCTTCTACTGCAAGGTATGTATGCATATAACTCCTGCAAGGACACTGTGAGGGTGGTGGAACATTGGAACAAGTTGTCCTGAGAGGCTGCAGAGGCTCCATCCCTGGTGAGGGCAGGTCCTGGGTAAGCTGCTCCAGCTAACCCTGCTTTGGGAAGAGGGTTTGAGCTAGCCTACCCTGAGAAGCCAGGGGAAGTTATACTGTGATATTTGATACTTAGGTAATTTGCTTGCTCACACATACGTGGTCTGAATGTCTAAACAAACAGTAATTCTAAGAGAAAGAAAAATTAATAAAAACCTGAAAAGGAAAATAAAGAGATTAATAACTAACTCCTAAATTTCAGCTATACAGACAATGATTAACTGTCCTTTCCTTTGCACAGACAACAGGTCAGCCACCTCTAAAGCAGCCTTTTATCATAGCTTATGATTTTAAGTTTTTCTGAATAACAAGAACTGATTTAAGCTAGTCTAAACTGTCGCCTGGTTTAGTTTTTGCTATCTTCTTGCTTCACCAGACTCTATTAGTCTTAGCTATGCTTTGCTCCATTTCTTGAACTCACTACGTTTTCCAGCTGTTTCTCTGTTTTGGCGCCAGATTTTGCTACTTTAGTGCCTGTGAGATTGGAGAAGAGTGCACAAGTATCAGCTCAGCTAACAAGAAATTAGGAAGTTCATACAGCTGCAAAATCTCCTGCTTCTCCATGTCCCATCTGTAGCCTTTTGTTAAGAATAATATGTTACAGTTGCTGTTTGTAAACTCCTTACTTACCTTGTACCCCTGTCCCA
>NC_031775.1:23269516-23270856 GCF_001522545.3 Parus major
TTTTGGGGGTTCCAGGCCCAAATTTTTTTGTGTTCTCTACCCTAACCCTTCTCATCCCAAAATTTTCATGTTCTCATCCCAAATATTTGGGGTTCCAGGCCCAAAATTTTTGGTGTTCCTACCCTAACCCTTCTCATCCCAAGTTTTTGGGGTTCCTTCCCTAAACCTTCTCATCCCACATTCTTGGGGTTCTCATATTACATTTTTGGGGTTCCAGACTCAGAATTTCAGCATTCTAGACTCTAGTCCTGGGGTTCTAGATTCTGGTCTTGGGGCTCTTGGTTCCAGTCTCGGGGTTCCAGACTCAGGTATCGAGGCTCTAGGTGCTGGTCTCGGGGTTCTAGGTTCTGGTCACGGGGTTCTAGACCCAGAAGTTAGGATTCTCCATTCCGGTTTTGGGGTTCTAGACTCAAAATTTTGGGGTCCTAGGTTCCCGGTTTTGGGGTTCTCGACTCAAAATTTTGGGGTCCTAGGTTCCCGGTTTTGGGGTTCTAGACTCAAAATTTTGGGGTCCTAGGTTCCCGGTCTTGTGGTTCTGGACTCAGAAGTCGGGGTTCTAGGTTCCCGATCACGGGGTTCCAGACTCGGAAAGTTGGGGGTTCTAGGTTCCTGTCTCGGGGTCCCAGACTCAGAATATAGGGGTTCTAGGTTCCAGGTCTCCGGGTTCTAGGTTCCCAGTATCGAGGTTCTAGACTCGGAACATGGGGTTCTAGGTTCCTCATCTTGGGGTTCTAGACTCGGAACTTGGGGTTCTAGGTTCCCTGTCTTGAGGTTCTAGACTCGGAACTTGGGGTTCTAGGTTCCCTGTCTTGGGGTTCTAGGTTCCCTGTCTAGAGGTTCTAGACTCGTAACTTGGGGTTCTAGACTCGGAACTTGGGGTTCTAGGTTACCTGTCTTGGGGTTCTAGGTTCCCTGTCTAGAGGTTCTAGACTCGGAACTTGGGGTTCTAGGTCCCCTGTCTTGAGGTTCTAGACGCGGAACTTGGGGTTCTAGACTCGGAACTTGGGGTTCTAGGTTCCCTGTCTCGGGGTTCTAGACTCGGGACTCAGGGTTCTAGGTTCCCTGTCTTGGGGTTCTAGACTCGGAACTCGGGGTTCTAGACTCGGAATTCGGGGTTCTAGGTTCCCTGTCTTGGGGTTCTAGGTTCCTTGTCTCAGGGTTCTAGACTCAGAACTTGGGGTTCTAGGTTGCCTGTCTTGGGGTTCTAGGCTCGGAACTCGGGGTTCTAGACTCGGAATTTGGGGTTCTAGGTTCCTTGTCTTGGGGTTCTAGACTCGGAATTTGGGATTCTAGACTCGTAACTCGGGGTTCTAGGTTCCCTGTCTTGGGGTTCTAGACTC
>NC_031775.1:23271756-23288775 GCF_001522545.3 Parus major
TTCTAGACTTAGACTTTTGGGGTTCTAGGCTCTGGTTTTGGGGTTCTAGACTCAGAAGTTTGGAGGTTCTTTCTAGACTCTGGATTTTTGGGGTTTATCATAAATATTTGGGGTTCCAGGCCAAATTTTTTTGGGGTTCTCATCCCAAACTTTTGGGGTTCCAGGCCCAAATTTTTGGTCTTCTCCACCCTAACCCTTCTCATCCCAAATTTTTGGTGTTCTCATCCCAAATTTTTGGGGTTCCAGGCCCAAATTTTTGGGGTTCCAGGCTCAGAATTTTGGGGTTCTCATCCCAAATTGGATGCCATCAAAGCCCTTGGAGCCGCCGTTCTCAGCAGAACGAGCTCGGGAAGCTCGGCCTGAGCACTAAGGCATGGATACAGCCCCAGGAATGCGATCAGGATCTCGGGAAAACGGGGAGAGGAGACAGGAAAAGGGAATTGGGGGACCCTGGGACAGAGGGAAAGGAATAAGGGAATGGGAGAGGGGATGGGAAGAGATTCCTGCTGCAACCGGGGGGAAATCCAGAGAAATTCCCAGTGAAATGGGGAAAATCCAGTGAAATTCCCACTGAAATGGGGGAAATCCAGCGAAATTCCCACTGAAATGGGAGAAATCCATTGAAATTCCTCCCAGCATTTGGACATCGCTTCTTTGGACTTCCAAAAATTCCCCGAAAAGCCAGCGGGGTTTGGGATCTCGGGCTGTGCCCGGCGCAGGGAGGAGGAATTCCCGGGATTGCTCCAGGTAGGATCCAGCTGATTTCCAGCTGCCACCGCTGAACCCCAAATCCTGGGAATTCCAGGGCTCCCGGCCCTTTCCCACCCCACAAATCCCGGGATTTGCAGCCGGGCTGTGCCCGCAGCTGGGGCCGGATCCCGGGAATCGGGAGATTCCCTCTGGAATTTGGCTCCAATTCCCTCAGCTCCAGCCCGGGAGTGGGAAAAGGGAGGAAAAACTTCCCCAAATCCATGAAATTCGCGGGAGAGGATGGAAACCTCCAAAGCGATGACGCCACCGGCCTGGAAGAGCTCGGCCTCCCCCGTGTCCCACCCCGGGATTAACTAATTAATTAATTAATTGGATTAATTACCCGGGTTAATCACAGCTGAGGCAGCGCTGGGACCGATCCTGTTTTTCACCTGGAAAATCCATCCCTGCCTTTATCCCAGTACCACTCGGGGGGGAGGAAAATTTCTTTTCCAGCCTGGAAAATTCCATATTTTTCCCACGGAATTGGGGTTTTTCCCTGCCCTGCTGGGGGCTCCTGTCCCCCCCAGAGGGTGCCTGGGATTTGGATGTTTTTCCCCAAGAAAATTCCCAAGATTTTTCCCTGAATTCCCAGTTCAGGGAGCCGTCAGGCCTCGGACAGATGTTTTCCATAAATAACCAAACAAGGAGCGCATGGGAACAGGGAAAGCAGATCCAATTAGGCCGGAGGAATTCTCTGGAAAAGGGCTGCACTTTCATTATCAAAATACCAGATTTTACCTCCGGATTCTGGGTTTTTTTCCCAGAAAAAACCTGGCAGGGAGCGCGTCCCTCTCTCCCTAAATCCCGGCCCAATCTCCTCATCCCAACCCCTCAGAAAAGAGATCGGGAACAGCTGAGACAAAAAAAATAAACAAAATAAAAGCAGAGAAAAGGGTTTTGCCAAGGGGAGGGGAAAAGCTCCGGAATTCGCTGGATTTGCTCGAAGAAAAATTGATTTTTCTGCCGCTGGGATTTTGGCTCGGGGTTCCTCAGGACTGGGATTTGCAGGGTGGGTTTCACTCAAATGGACAATTTGTTGCTTTAATTCACTAAAACCTCAAAAGCCACAGCGGGAGCCAATCCCAGCCTTTCCCACCCCACAAATCCCTCCCTCCCTTCCTTCTTTTTTCTTTCTTCTTTTTTACTGGGTTTGTTCCTTCTGAAATTTCATGGGGAAAAATGAAATACAGGAATCTTGCCTCCATACAGGTCTTGGCTCTTTTCCTACTAGGATGCTGAGAATGTTTCCCACACCCCGAGGCAGCCTGGAAAGTGTTAGAGGACTGTCCTGGGCAGAGGAAAGTGGATTTTTACCAGCTTCTTTCTACACCTACAAAGAACAGGCTGCATTGCATCTAAAGGCTCTGCAACAGAAAAGGTGCAAGTATGCAATCTTTCTGTCAGAGCAAAAGTGGAAACAGGAAAGCAGTGTCAATGTTAGGGGCTCCCATAAAATCAAACAGCATCATGGAAGAAAATCCATCAGAACTGTGAACTACAAAAAGGACATTCTTGCCTTAAGAAGCAATGGCTTAGTGCAGTCTGGGAGAGTGTATCAAGGAAGTTTTGCTACTTGCTTGCCCTGCTCTTATATTCTTCCTAGAGGATCTTTTAAATCCTAATGTTTGAGACGCTAAAGTGATGGGATGAAACCTTATGGTGCAGATTTGATGTGGTCCCTTACTAAGACTTCTGCAGTTTTATCCCTAATTCTTTTTCAGAACAAAACAAATGAACAAAAAAAATGAAATATCTAGGAAGGCAGAAGAAGCTCATGAAAAGTAAGGCCTCGTTGCAAAAATAATAAGTATAATAATAACCATAGTAGTAATAAGTGATCAGTCTTGCTCCAAAAATAGTAGTTTTTTTTAAGAGCTTTGACCTTGAATTTTTTTTAGACTGGTGTAAGTTACTCAAAAGAGCTGTTTTCTTCCATACCCCATCTAGTACACTTTAAAGTGTGTGGGGGGGTGTTTTAACAACTGAGAAGTTGCAAAATGTGACATATATTCACATCTGTCTCACCACCAAATCACTGTGTAAGATAAATAAGACAGGGAGACAACTTTAAAGCTCTTTGAAAGGAGATGTTTGGGGACAGAAATGGTCATGCTTTGCTTGCCAAGTGGGACACTGTTTAGAGTGATTCTGTGACCTAAGTATCAGACACCCATTGACAAATGCAGAACTGCTTGCAGTTATCAATTATATCGTTATGCAGAAAAAAACTGGTGGTCTGTGCTTTTAGCCAACAGGTTCATGTGCTTAATGCTATGTGGAAGCAAAGGGTTCACAGCATAATGAGCCAGAGAGCAAAGCAGTGCTTAGATGGGCTTTTAATGTGGAATTATTTAAACCTGTGTTGTTGCAGAGGGTGGGCACAGCTGGTGTGCGTGGCTTTCACTGAGCAGCTTCAGGAGGTGGCCAGGCCTGGTTTCCCGAATCCTTACAGTGCACAGCTCCCCAGAATTAAAATCCCATGTAAACAGATTTAAGTGTTTGTGATTTCTAGCCATGTCTGAGTTTTAAGAATAGCTTGGAGGAATGGATTTAAATCCACATCCCAAAGGTGAGCAATGCCATAAGCTATCGAATTACTCCTGGCCCTTTTCCGTATATGTATAGCACGGTCTCTACAAGGAAATCCCTTATGTTCTTTCATTCCTGAATACAAGTGGTGTATTTAACCTGCATCATCCCCAAACCTGCTCTTCAGAGCATTTAATAATCCACCATATGGGTCAGTTTGAGGTGTGGGAATTGTTCCCACTAAGCAGTGTGAATCATTGAACTCAGGGCTCCTCATTCCTCTTTCCTGTGCTAGAGATCATGCTTACATGCACAGAACAAGTTGCCATGGGACCAAATCAACACTGCTGTGATGTGACTGGCATTCACAGCTGCTTATCTTGGCTGCAATAGCTTTGGGATGACCACCTTCATAAAAGGGTGGCTTTAAGTATGTGCATTTTAAAATAATTTTAGAAGCAAACTTTATAAAATGTTAGAATAGTGGAGAGATGGACAGGCAGGTGGACAGCAAGAGGTTTGGCACAGGGTCAGTTATCTGTGACCCTGGTCTGATAACTCTGGGGATTTCATGAGGTGAATGTTAGTGAATTCCTTGCAATGCTGGCACCTGAAAAGACTTCAGGTCTTTTTGAGTATCTGAACCCACCCACTTCATCTTTCTGTGCTTCAGCTTCCTCAGCTACAAAGTATGGATAAAATACCTTTGCCTTTTTTTGTCCTAGCTGTGAGAGCTGTATCTCTGAAATAATTTTCTAAGGGCAATATTCTTCACTTGAGTTATGGTGATCCTTCCAAACTCATATCACTTGAGATGCTTTGTGCTGCTGCCAAAAGCAGGACTATACATTGATGTAGCAGAACAAACCATCTCGTTAAAATGCACTTACAGACAGAGACCTTAAGCATTGCGCTTGGGCCACTTCTGACCCATGTAACTCATTTCTGCCATGTGGACTACACAAAACTGCTTAACAGAGACCAGCAAAGCTCCTGAGAGATGAAAAGTCATCTCTGATACATGAGGGTACCAGCAGCGGCTCTCTCCAAATTCTACACTACAGTAAGTGAGGACTGCTCAGCTCAGCAGTGGGACATACACATGTTACTCGTCCATTGCTGAGGAAAGTTGTCAGGAATACATTTTAAATGAATCTGATGTATTTTTTTGTCTGTCATGGATTAGCAATCTGGCCAACAGTTGAGTGGTATCTTTTTAAGATGCTACCTGAATTGCTTTCTACTGAAATACAAATCCCAGGCATTTCTCTGTGTCCTCCAGTGTTTCTCTGTGCTTTTTATCTTTGCCCTGTAAAGTAAGACAGAGCTGCACTAGTCCCATTAAGAAGATCAGATAGTACATCTCCATGATCCCCATTATCATCAGGAATTGATCTAGGGTAGTAAAGGGCATTTTTCAGCTCTCTTCCTCCAGTCCCTTAGCTCCCACAGCCTGCACAGCTCAGTCTGAATTTCAAAGGATTATGATCTGGAGTCTGCTTTTGATTATAGTGATATAAAGCTGGAGTCCTCTGGCTTTGAGGGACAGGTTCATTGCATTTGCAAACAGACACAGGTTTTCAGAGAGCATTTTTGCTGGTGTGCAATCTTCCCCCACCTTTCTCCCTGGACTCCAGCTCCTTCCAATCACTCATTCTGAGATTTTATTTATAAATGAGTAATGAACAGGGAGAGAGTAAATGATCTGCTGAGGGAACTGAGATGAACCTTATTAATATTCTGTCTTTTCCCTCAAGTCACAGGGTAAATGACCAGAGTCCCATCAGGGAGGTCCTGCCTGCTCAGTTCTTTGGAGAAACAATTATAAAATGCAAATATTGACAGAACACATCAGTATCTCACAATCTTCAATATTATTTCCTGGACACGGGTTACATGTAAGAAACAACATCTAATAAGCCTTTTTCTCATTAGACTGGGGTTGCTGTTCAAATAAGATTGAACAGGGCAGGGAGAAGGTTAAAGTGGATGTGTTTTTCCATGAGCCAAACCTGCTGAACAGGAGTCACGTCAGACACATCCCAAAAACTTCTTATTTTCACCCTTAGCTGACTCCCAGGGTCACAGCTCTTCTCATGTCAGCTGCATCCTGGGACAGCCTGTCCTCGTTTCACTGGGAAGAGAAAGGCTTAAAGAGCTCAAGTTTGGAGATGTGGAAACAGGGGGACAATGAGGTGTCCTGGTGTCCAGTCCCCTCTCATCATTGTGTCCACAAAAAATCTCCACACACAGCTCTCCACTGCCTCAGTTTGTTTCTCAGGAAACTGATGCCACCTTGCCTTTATTACTTTGTCAAGGCTGGGTTTGAATTAGAGGAAAAACCCTTTTAGACACTGGATTAGGACCAAGACTCTTGAATGAGGTGATGTGCAGTAAATTATCCCGCAGACATCTTACAAAAAGCCTTCTGATAGCACAGTCAGAAAAAAAAAAAAAGAAAAAAAGAAGGAAAAAAGAAAAAGAGCACAAGGGATTCCTAGACTGGGTGCACCATTTGGATAATATGAAAACAGGGAGAGTTTAATGAAGAAGTCAAGCCTAGATTTGTTTATTTAGCAGCTCTGCCTATGGCAAATCAGGTACATTGTCAAGCACCGAGAAAAACTCCAACTTCAAAATGGAATAGAGTAGAATTTATTGAGAGGTATCAATATATTACTCCAAACAAAACAAGAAAAAAAAAAAAAAGTAAAAAAAAAAGTGTTAGGATGTTTTCATTTTATGGTTGGATACTGCTAAATGGTTTCAGAGTGGGAAAAATTAAGCTCAAGTCTCAGAAATTCGTCCTGATGCTGGGACAGTATTTTTGCCTTGTAAAGCTGTATCATGTTAATGCTAATGCTGTCATAGCGATAAGGTTTATGATTTCTGCCTGAATTTTCTTGCAGTTCTCTATTTTTAAAAGCTTATTAAAATAACCAGGTTACTTGCAAAGAAGGATAGTCTTGCAGTATCACATGGAAATGAGACTCAAGAGATCTGGATTTGACTACTGATAGTCTCCCTGGACTCCTACATAAGCTTAAGCAGTGGCTCAGGTGTGGGTATGGAAGTGAGTTAACTTGCATTGCAAGACAAACTGGCTCATTATAAACAAAAAATGCAGAGCCTGCAAACACAAGTTACAGGCTGTAACTGTTCTAGTTGTGTCCCAGGAATGATAAACTTACCCCTGGATTAATCTGGGATAAGGATTTCATCATCTAGGACATCTACGTTTTTCTTAGTTTTTCTTCCTTCGTACACAGTTTTGACTGGGTGAATTGTTGGGTTTTATACCCTGTATTTTATTTCTCAGTTCAGGAAACTCTTATTCACAGCCCTTCATTATGTAATATCTTGAGCTGGGAGGAACCTTTCCACATGAGCAGCTAGAGATGGAATGAATTCAGAAATTCTGTGGATTTTGGTGAAACATTTCCATCAAAAAAGCAAAAAAGTGAAAATAAGAGAGCCCTGCTGTGCTAAGCCAAAGCTTTTGCAGAGGTTCCATTTCTTTTTCTGGAAACAGTAATGATAGAATTTTTTCTAATTAATCTTTACAATAACCCCAGAAATCAAGCCTCTCTTTTATAAACTGATAGTTATTCTTTAGTGAAGTGATTCCAATTAGAGGCACTGAAACCCTTTCATCAATCTAAAATGATTGATTTTTTGCTTTGTTTGGTCAGTGGTGTAAATGCACAAAAGAAAAATCAATTGTTTCTGCCAGGCCCGCGTTTTATGAGGTGAGAGCCTCAGCTCCTCTTGTCTTTTTTCTCTCCAGAGGCTGTGGTTACAAAAGCATTTCTTTTGGCAGTTGTTCTGATTTCAGATGGGCTCCTCCCCATTATCTTGTCACCTCTTCCCCACCCTTGGCCATGTGTTTGTGATCCCACATGGTTCTCCTCACCCCAGACCTTTAAGTGGCTCTCTAGATCACAGAACTGAGCTGGTTTTAAATAACCATTCCTTCCCTTACCCCTTTTAATAAATTTTATTTTTAGTCTAGATCAGTTCCTTGATGAGTGGTCACAGAACATGACTCACCAGACTGGTTACGACAAGGCAGCTGAACTGGTGTTTTTCCAGTTTGCCAGCTGTTTTTCTGTTTTACACAAATGGGATTTAAGCATTAGGAGGAGGTGGTGCTGGAAGAGGCGACTTGCAGTTGCCACTGATTTAAGCACTGTTATGATGGCCTCCAGTCAGAGCTGAGATTTCAGATTCCTTTGGACCCCACAGGTTTTAATCTACTGCTAATGCTGTGGGTTTGTCAATGCAGGATAAGGCTTAGTATGGACTATTAGATAAAGAATTTATCAAGTATTGATTTAACTCCTGCTAGGTTATCCAGCCTTCCCTCACCCTTCTGCTGCTTCAGTTTCATTGCTATTCATGTCTGAATAACTGTTAGTAAAAATTATGGTTGGTAATTTGGGTTTGTAATTGGATCTGATAACTAAATAAGTAGGAGCAGAGGGAAAAAAAAAAAGAAGGAATAATGTGCTAATTGTGAATAATTACAAGCCCAAATTAACAACTCTATTGCCTCTTCTCCAAAACAAACACACTCCACTTCAATTGAGTTCCAGAAACTAAAAGGTATCTGTTGCAGGTTCCCAAGCAAAAACTAGAAAGAGTTTTTATTCTAGCAAGTCCTCAGCACTGAGATGTTTCAGAACTAAACTACTGGACTGGAAAACATCCTTGACCCAGGTTTGTGGCACAGAAGTGGTAGCCCTGGTAAAAGCATTTTTCAGAGATCAGCAAGAGCTCAGGGACAGAGCACAGGGGGACATTTCTGCAGCACCTTTCATTCCCTGCTGCAACAAGCAAGGAAGGTAGGACAAGTCTGAGGTGTTCCTGTGAGAGAGAGTTATAAGCAACTGGAAAATCACACAAAACTTCTCCCTCCCTCACTACAACCTTCAGTTGCCATCTCAAGGCCCCACCTGTCATGCCTAGGAAGTGATTGTAGAAATAGACCTTACCTTGGCCATTTTTCACTTGTCTGTCATTCGACACGTGGCGTCCTGACAAATTGCCTTGCACACAATATTAGCACTTTGATTGACTGAGGAGAAGGTTGGCCTGTATGTGGGGTGGGCCAATCCCCCCAAAAGATCTAGGCTTATTTTCAAGCAGACTTTCTATGTCACCATGATTTTATCAGCAACGAGCAGCCTTGGTGCTACAGCCCTGATCAGCATGGCTGGGAAGTGGCTTGTACCCACTGGACAAAGGAACAAATATTATTGTCCTTCTGCTGAATCACAGTTATGGGAATCTCATTTAGTATTGCACCTCATTTGTGGTTGATAAAATGAAGACTGCTCTTATGGCTCTATGTGCCACCTAGGGACAGAGCTATCACCAAAAATGCAGCGTGGAATCCTTGTCCAGAAACTTTTGCACCACTCAGAACTTGGCCACTGCCTTCTCCTGACAGACAATTATTGATGCACTGCTTTACTATGAATTTATGGATGAGATCTTGCATGGTGGTTGGCAGCATCAAAATGCTCATTCCCAAAAGGCAAGAAATATTTAGGTAAGCTGGGAATTTTTGAACTGTCACAAATAGCAAGGTGCCTTTAATAGGCTAAAAGATTCAGCAGTAACAGTTCATTTGAAGCTTGACATCACCTGGCTTAAGAAAATTCATTTGCCTCTAACTAATGTCCTCTTTTTTTTTTTTTTCCCCAAAAATCAGCAATAGAGCCCTCTTGGCCCACTGTGGTGTCCTAGTTTAGGCTTGTGTGTGGCATTTCTAATAAAAGCTGTTGTACAGTACTCCTATTTTCTTAGGAGATTACAACAAAGGGTTTACCTAGAGTTCAGTGTATAGGAGTATTCCTCCATCTGTTACCAGTATTTTGCATTACAAGCTAATGGCAAAGAGGCAAGGAAGCAATCAATAACTAGATCATTCAGTACCCTGAGGAGGGATCTAAATTGTGGAGCACTCTTACCCTCTGGACTTGTGTGTACAGTCCAGAAATACTGCAGCTGTGTGGGCATGGAGATAAAAATCATGATGATAGATGTCCCTGAGGCAGCTTTTCCCTGTATCTCTGGGAAAAGTTTTGGGAGGAATAAAAAGGCACTCTGAAATCCTGAGTAACTCTTATCTGAATATACCAGCTTTGACAAAGTATTAATTTCCACTTTTGTTTTGCCCATTTTTTGACACTCCCTTCAGGTTCTCCTGTTTGCATCTCCTAATATGGACTTGCAGTTGTCTCAGCTCCTAATTTTGCAAGCCCCTGTTTAATCCATCAGAATTCCTCAACCCCTCCATGTACAGAGAAACACTTTTTGACTCTCCCTCCATTACTATACAGTGTCCATCTTGTTGCTGCACCCAGCTGAAAAGTGGGAATACAACAGCTGTGATACTCATGACACTCAGCAAACAGGCCATCTTTGACTCCTGCTTCTTAGAACAGCTTTAATTCTAAGAAATTTTCTGTAATCTAGTCTCATCTCTCTTGGGAACATATTACTTGGGTGTGTTGGTACAGAGTATTGCACATGTAACGCATTTTTACAAGCAGTAATAATGCAAATGCAAACACCGGTGCTACATTAGCTCCCTATATCCTTGAGCACTGTGCAAAGTCCTAGGCAGAATATTATAAGACGAAACAAAGCTGGGATTCATGTTCTACAGATGCTTTTCTCTTGTTACCAGATTTGCTGTCCTCCAAGGATGCTCAGGTCTGAAGTGCTCTGCATCCTTGCAGCGACTGCAATGCTCGCCAGTGTGCTGACAAAATACACCTGCTGGGCAGGGGGTCTCCTGTGTGTCTGTTTCTCTGTGTATATATGCCTTAAAAAATGGGAATATGGAGTTGAAATGTTTTCTCAGTCCTCCCACTCCTTCTTTTTTTCCTTTTTGTGAAGCCTTTCTCCTCCTCCTCCTTATCCTATTCTTCATGTCTGTTGCAAAGCACGCTGAGGCAGTCTGCTCCTTGTCACATTTTAGGAAGAAAATGACATTGATATTGGACTAAATGCAAAAAGAGACTTTCCCCTTGTGAAAACTTCCTAATTGATGTCAAATCACATAACTTTAAAGAGCTGTGATGGCTACAAATCGGATCAGAGAGGGAAATACCAGTTCATTCTACTTCATGCAGGGGCTGTGCTTTGCAGTTTAAGCAACAACACTTTGGCATTCAGAGCTTCTTTATAACCCAAACAAATCAAATCTCAAATATTTTTGATCTTGATGCCTGACAATAGCTTATGATTAAAACTGCCACACTGGAACCTGGGAATGGATTATTATTATTATAAATAGCTGCAGTCTTGCCATTCCCTGTTCTTTTCTGTGGGTCTGGAGGCTTGAGGCAAGAAAAGCTGGGGAGGATATTATAGATAATAACATGAGAGGTCAAGTGAGACCAGGGGAAAAAAGCTTTATTCTAATAGATTAATTTTAAAGATACTAAGATTCTCTGTCTCTTTACCTCTGTGATTCAGATTTCAACCTAAAAGGTAACAAAACATAAAGGTTATTTTAAAAGCTAAAACCTATTTTCCCAGTGGTGACTCTCTAAATTAGAACTGAATTTTCTATTGCTCTGCATTAAAGAAATACAGGTTTAGACTGTGTCCATTCGCTGTAACACAGAGATGCAAGCTCACTCTTCACGAGTTCCTCATGGCACATGAGTTATCCCAAACTCTGCTCTGGGCCACAGAATACAGTAAATAACAGCAAGAAGTCCAAAAATTAAGCTAAAAAAGGGCTGTGAACAGAGATGATTAGCAGAAGGAATTAAAGGAATTTTTAACCAGGAGAATCATCAATTTACTAAGGAGGGGAAGTTTTCCTTAGTTGCATTTGGACCCAAAAGCTTTAGAGGGCCTCAAGCCTTTTCTAATAAGGTTATTAGAGAGGATGGGACAGAAAGCACTTTTAACCCAGAGGCCTCAAGGCACATCAGAGCCCTTGGTTGTGCCAGCCTGTCTTAGAGGGCAGGTCGTGCACAGGACTGGGAGGCTCTTGGGTGGAGGGTGGCTTGAAATCACTCACAAATAACATCACTTCTGTATTTCTGACAAGAACTGTGAGCTCTCCTAATTGTAGGATGAAAACATAGGAATATCTATACCTGTTGAGCTCAAGAGCTGTCAGAGTTTTTCCTCCAAGTGTAACCATCAGCAGGTACCTAGGGAACAGTACGAATGAGACAAGTGATTTTTCAGTTTCCCCTGAATACTGTACCTACCACAGTATTTCATATCAGGAGACTTCCTGAACCTGGTTTCCTTTGCCTACCAAGCAGAAGAACCTGTCTGGAAAACAGGAAAATCTTCAGAATGAAAATGCTTTGGATTTTTTTAAGGCAGTGGACCGGATCCTTCACTGGATTAAATAAGCACAGAGAAAATGAGGTTATTTAGTTGAAAGCAATGCAGGAAAAATATTTTTTGTTGTTTCCAAAATTTTGAAAATTGTACTTTTAAAGACACCCAACTCTTTTGTGGTTTCAGATTTTCATATGCAATAAAAATATATAAGGAACTTAGATGAAAATCAGTAATGAAAACATTTGAAAATGCTTCAATTTTTTAATGAAACCCTTGCTTAGCGATATTCAATTACTCTGTTAGGAAAGACAATCCAAGCCATATCAAACATGATGAATATGATTGCCCAGATCTGCTCTGTGGCTCTCATTTTATGACAATTCAGTAAGAAAGTATTGTGTATTTTCAGGAAGAGCACATCAGGTTTTAAAGCTGACTTCAATTTTTTTTGTAGATTTTTTTAATTTTTTTTTTTTAAGAATAAAAATGGAAGACAAGTCATGTGTTCAGGTGGGTTTAGTGCAAATTAATATCAGTCCTTGCAGTGGGGACTTTGCATATTCTAAGGCAGCCAGGTTATGTAATGTTTTACTCTCTGCAGAATGATAATTACTATTAAATTCTCAGTCTGATTGCTGGCACACATTTACAATTTATCTGATGGCAAGTTCTGGGTATAGGACATTTTCAGAACTGATTGGGAGTTAGGCAAAAAAGATTAATGTTAAAAGACAACCGTTATAATTTAGTTAACAAACAGTTTTAAACCTAAAATTATACTTTCAGGTTGTTTTTAGTATTGATAAACTGTAAAATTCCACTCCTGTCTAGGTGTGAGGAGAAGGGAAAGGTGGACAGTTCTAGCAGAGGTGTACACCCAGACTAGAGAGACCCAGGTGGTGAAAACTAATGATGAGAAAAGAGCATGGAAGAAAAAAGTTTCACCATCGTTTTCCACTGTTTAGTTTTGGTACTGAGAGAAATACCAGCTTGATTTCTTTGTTTTGCACCCACAGCACGAATCAGGAATTGATATGGCAGATCACCCTTAATGCTGGAAACCATTTGTCTTGTAAATGCAAATGGTGGCCAGTTAAATAAAAGTGGAAAAAGTGCCTTTTATGCTCTTTACATTCCAGTACAAAGCTGATCTGACATAAGAGCAATCTTATGCTGCAGTAGTGGCCAAAACAGAGGGACAGAAAGGGATTCAAATAATCATTAGTAACATGAACCCAGAAGAATGGCTTATAAGAAGACTTTTTTTTTTTTTTTTCTCCAGGAGTCTATAGAGTTGTCAATATGTCCAATGAACTTGGCTTTGAGGAGCAAGTCACAAAGAATTTAAAGGACAACAGGCTAAATCAACCTCAGTCTTTTAGCACTGGAATTGACCTGGAAGGACCTTCATTACAACCAAGAGTTCCTACTATCTTTAATTTTCAGGCTTTTTCAGTCATCTTGGCCCATTCAGTCCTTGCCCTCTCTGTTGAGGCTACCCCCAAGGAGAATCAATGTCTGTGTGTGATGGTAATTTATTGAGATGTGGAAATACCTTCAGCAAAAAGACCCTAACGACATCATATTCTTTCAATAAAAAATTATTCAGCCCAAAGGAAGGCAATAGTTACCATATTGCTGTGTCTTGGATGCAGAATAGCAGCATTGAAACTCTGCAGCATTGAGCTAACAAGCCTGCCTGGTGGTGGGTTGTGAAGGGGCAGTGATTTAAAGATCATTTTAAACATTTACTCTCTTTTATTGCAGTGAAGACTTTCCCTTCCCCAAAATTTAAAATTTAAAATGTGCCTCCTCCGAGCATAAGGGCAGTGCTTTTTGCTTTCTGAGATGGAACAAAGTATTTCTGTGATGAAAAAAAATATGATTTTGATTTTAAGCAGTAGGAACATTTTCCCATTGCATATTTTTCATGCTGTGGAAACTAACCATCCACCAAATATTTCAAATGTGAGCTCTCAAACAGCTCTGCTGAAAGATATTTTCCTCCTCATTTTATATTAAAGCATAGCCCTGAAAGTTGTGATTGCAAATAATACTCTCCCAGCATCCCTTCCCCCTGATATCATGGTATCATTCCCCAAATTCCCTATGCATAAAGGAAGTTTTCCATCCCTTTGTAGGACCTGAAAAGAAGAAGGATGAAGTTAATGGGCTGGAAAGGAAGCGGGTAAGTAAGGAACCATATAATTTCATTTTTAATCCTCAAAGTGGGGGAGAGGGGAAGACAGAACAAATTTAATCTAGGTACATGGTTCATAGATATGTACATGAAAAAGTACAATAGAACAGATTCCATCTAGTGAACAACTGTACAGCCTCCCTTGAGCTTTGGTGTGTAACACTGATTTATACCTTCTACGAATCTGACCCGGGAGATTAGTGAGATTAATTCCTCTTTAAAATAATAATTAAAAAAATATGTAATTTCCCTTAATCCATGTAATATTTGACATCCCATTAACCTAAATTAAAGGCTTTCTTGTAGGTTTTTAATTTAGCACAGTGACCCCCAAAATGGAAAGGCCACTCACAATTGCAACCCCCACAGCGCAGCCAGCGCGGTGTGCGATTTGCAAACCTCCTCACCATCCCAAACATGTTTGTCATCTTGGCGAGCAGGAAACCTCTCTTCTCTGGGTGAGTTCCAGCAGATTTTCACCCATGTGGTTTTCCGTGAAAGTTCATTAATTTATATGTCTTTGGTGAGCTAATAAGGGGAAGGAAAGGAGTATACATATGGCTGTTAGTTTATTTCCTGAGGCCTCATGGGTTCTATAGAAATTTTCCAAAGGGTGAAAAACTACCTGAAAAATATACACCCCAAGAGAATCCCGGGAGAGTTTTCCCACATGAGCTCAGGTCTGCCTTGTGCTTTGCAGGTAAGGTCAGAGTTCAGGCAGGAGGCTGCCACTGGAGGGTCAGGTTTAGTTTGCCTTGAAGACTCAACAGAAATCTCCCCAGGCAGCCCTGAGCTCCCCTGTAAAACAAAACATCAGGGTGCTTCTCATCATGGCTAAAGGGCTTTTTGAAGAGAGAAGAGAGGAAATGCTTTCATGTTGGCCATGCTGTGTTTCAGGTGGACCATGCAAGGAAGCTGCAGATGTGAACATAAGCTGCAGAAACATTCCTGGAGCTTTAGAGATACAGAAATTTTTTAATGCAGCCTGTTACTGTGCCCTCACTGGTGATGGTGCCCTGCATCAGGCTGGAGAGAAAGGCCAAATTTGTTTCAGAGACAGCCCAGTGATAAATTAACATAGCTTAATTAACTGGAAGGTGTGTGCAGAGATAAGTTTTTAGGTACCCAAATTGTCACTCTGGTCTTTTGCTGGACTCTCTGTGCAGCAGATGCCTCTGACACACGTTTGTCTGCTGGGCTCAGTGGGCAGCTGAGCCAGCTGAGCAGTGGAAGGTGGCTCCTGCCCTCACCCACAGCTGGGATGAGGATCATGGTAATGATGGGATTTGTTGTGAAGTGCAATGGCTTTTGGTGAGGCTCCTGCTGTGTCTCCCAGCCAGATGAAGTGTCCCACCAAGCTGTCCATCAGAACAGATCTGCACAGCTCAGCCTGGCTCTGGGGCTGACCTGCACACTGGAGTCACCTACATCACTCAGATGGTGACAGCTTCTGTCTGCTCTTGCAAACAAACAGAAATATCAAGCACCCATTTTCTGACTAAAGACAAAATCTCAGTTTAGGTACCTAAACTAAAAATTGACTCTATCTCCTTGCTAAGCCAGGAAGAGGAAAAATGTTTGGTTTATCATTCATTTGGTTAGTGGTTTGCACACAGTTATCTGGGTGTATCTCAGTATTTCCAGGGCTGGAAACTTGTTGTTAGTCCTAGACCTTAGCCTGAAAAAGGTACTGACGTGCCTTCTCTTATCCAGACCAGCCAAGTAATTCAGGGTGGGGATAAATCCACAGAGCAAAAAAATGTCTATTATTTTTTTAGCTCATATAGTCTCTGCTCTCCTTTCAAAATAAAAGAGAATTCAATCCACCAAAATCCCAGTGGATCCACCAGCCTCCCAGTCTTCTGCCTTAAAAGGGAATGAAATGAATTTAATCTCCATAGATTGTATTGCACACTGAGTTGCCAGCTGTTTTCTTGCCGGGGCTGCTGTTGCTCAAAGGTCATAGTGCAAATCCCTTGATTAAAAAAACAACAAAGAACACATTTTAAATGGGTAAAACCATAAGACACTGCTGTAAAACAGATTATGCGAAGTAGATACTGCTAAAACTGTTTAAATGCCTCTTTCAGGCATCAGTTTAGTTATCTCAAAGCATATTAGAGAGAGCAATAAAATGTAATGGCCAGCAGTAAAGTGTTTATGCGTGGCCCTGAGCAGGCGTTGCCCAGCCGGAGGATGAGGTAACTCTGCCAGGCACACCCAGCAAATGGGATTTGGGCCCACTGGGGCTGGCATTAGACCTGCCTGGGGACAGCTCTGCACAGAGACTCCAGACAGCCCAAACTGGGGGAGGAGGGAGCCAGTGCTGCTGTAGGGCCATCAGGGCAGGAATTCTGGGCTGCATCTCCCAAGGACCTGATTCTCTTAGGAGCTCAGTGTGTGAGTGTGTTGAGGCACAGCCCCTGAGAGGACAGGAGGGAGCTCCAACCTAAAAGCTGTTGTATTTCCAGCGTGGCATGAAGACTGGAGTGCTTCCATGCTGATTTAGTCAGGAGGATCCTGGTTTCCCAGGGTAATTACAAGGTGCCTTGCCTCTCCTCAACTGTGCAGTGGTGCATCCTATGAAAAGCCAGCACTGTGCCATGTCAGAGATAGTGCTGATGGTCATTTAACATTGGCCACAAACTTCTGATGGACCAGCCCTGGTAGTCTAAACCTGTCAGTGCATATGGACACAAGTAGAGTCATATTCCTTCAATAAATTAGTCTTGTCTCCAAAGTAACCAGATATGTTTCTGGCTTTTCAGTACTTCTATTTCCTCTTCTTAAACCTCTCTCAGAGGTTTTGCCTCAGACAGCTTCAGACACCAGGCTGGCTGGTCACATCTGGCTGGTGCAGCCTGTTTAGTTACTTGAGCTTCTCAAAGTCCAAGAGCTCATTTCCTATCCAGGGCCTTGTTCCCAGTTAGGGAATAAAGCCCAACAATGGCTGTGATGCAGTTATCAAATGCCTTGTTTCCAAGTCTGATTCCAGGACTCTGTTGTGCTGTTTCTTTGTTTTTGCTCTTCTCTCAGCTCACTGGGAGCCTTGACTGCAACAGGGAGAGTCCATCTCCCATGGGATAGCTCCTTCTGCTCATGCACAGAAAGCAGTGCCTTCCCTTGCCTGCAGCTCTCCAAACCTGGATGGAATCCACATTTTTTATCAAAAAGTGGGCTGAAAAGGGAAATCGAGAGAGGGTCTGCTTATT